>NW_027418759.1:0-191596 GCF_009905375.1 Apium graveolens
TTCATACGAGTCAATATTGGTCCACATTTTGCCTCCAATCAACCATATAAGTCACTTTAAACCATTTTAGAGTAATTTTGCACCTTATAAGACTCATTTTCAACCATATATTGGTACAATTAACATGTTAACATCTTAAACATCCAATTTGACATCCTTTAACCACCTCTTGGTACCAGTTTCATACGAGTCAATTTTGGTCCACATTTTGGCTCTAATCAACCATGTAAGTCACTTTACACCATATTATAGTAATTTTGCACCCTATAAGAGTCAACTTGAACCATATACGGGTACAATTAACATATTAACATTATAAACATCCAATTTGACATCCTTTAACCACCTCTTAGTACCATTTTCATACGTGTCAATAATGGTCCACATTTTGGCTCTAATCAACCATGTAAGTCACTTTAAACCATATTAGAGTAATTCTGCACCTTATAAGACTAACTTGCCATCATAAATTGGTAGAATTAACATGTTAACATAATAAACATTCAATTTGACATCGTTTAACCATCTCTTGATACCAGTTTCATACGAGTCAATATTGGTCCACATTTTGGCTCTAATCAACCATGTTAGTCACTTTATACCATATTAGAGTACTTTTGCACCTTATAAGACTAACTTGCCACCATATATTGGTAGAATTAACATGTTAACATCATAAACATCCAATTTGACATCCTTTAACCATCTCTTGGTACCACTTTCATACCAGTCAATTTTGGTCCACATTTTGGCTCTAATCTACCATGTAAGTCACTTTAAACCATATTAGAGTAATTTTGCACCTTATAAGACTCATTTTCGACCATATATTGGTACAATTAACATGTTAACATCATAAACATCCAATTTGACATCCTTTAACCACGTCTTGGTACCACTTTCATACGAGTCAATTTTGGACCAAATTTTGCCTCTAATCAACCATGTAAGTCAATTTACACCATATTAGAGTAATTCTGCACCTTATAAAACTGACTTGCCACCATATATTGGTAGAATTAACATGTTAACATCATAAACATCCAATTTGACAGCGTTTAACCATCTTTTGGTACCGGTTTCATACGAGTCAATATTGGTCCTCATTTTGGCTCTAATCAACCATGTCACTTTAAACCATATTAGAGTAATTTTGCACCTTATAAGACTAACTTGCCACCATATATTGGTAGAATTAAAATGTTAACATCAATTACATGGAATTTGACATCCTTTAACCATCTCTTGGTACCACTTTCATACGAGTCAATTTTGGTCCACATTTTGGCTCTAATCTACCATGTAAGTCACTTTAAACCATATTATAGTGATTTTGCACCCTATAAGAGTCACTTTGAACCATATACTGGTACAAATAACATGTTAACATCATAAACATCCAATTTGACATCCTTTAACCACCTCTTAGTACCACTTTCATACGAGTTAATAATGGTCCATATTTTGGCTCTACTTAACCATGTAAGTCACTTTACACCATATTAGAGTGATTTTGCACCCTATAAGAGTCACTTTCAACCATATACTGGTACATTTAACATTTTAACATCATAAACATCGACTTTGGCATCCTTTTACCACCTATTGGTACCACTTTCATACAAGTCAATTTTGGTCCACATTTCAGCTCTAATCTACCATATAAGTCACTTTAAACCATATTAGAGTAATTTTGCACCTTATAAGACTCATTTTCAACCATATATTGGTAAAATTAACATGTTAACATCATAAACATCCAATTGGACATCCTTTAACCACCTCTTGGGACCACTTTCATACGAGTCAATTTTGGTCCACATTTTGGATCTAATCTACCATGTAAGTCACTTTAAACCATATTAGAGTAATTTTGCACCTTATAAGACTAAATTTTCAACCATATATTTGTACAATTAACATGTTAACATCATAAACATCCACTTTGACATCCTTTAACCACCTCTAGGTACCACTTTCATACGAGTCAATATTGGTCCACATTTTGGCTCTAATCAACCATGTAAGTCACTTTAAACCATTTTACAGTAATTTTGCACCTTATAAGACTCATTTTCAACCATATATTGGTACAATCAACATGTTAACATCATAAACATCCAATTTGACATCCTTTAACCACCTCTTGGTACCACTTTCATACGAGTCAATTTTGGCTCTAATCAACCATGTAAGTCACTTTACACCATATTATAGTAATTTTGCACCCTATAAGAGTCACCTTAAACTATATACCGGTACAATTAACATGTTAACATCATAAACATCCAATTTGACATCCTTTAACCCCCTCTTAGTACCACTTTCATACGAGTCAAGAATGGTCCACATTTTGGCTCTAATCAACCATGTAAGTCACTTTAAACCATATTAGAGTAATTCTGCACCTTATAAGACTAACTTGCCACCATATATTGGTAGAATTAACATGTTAACATCATAAGCATCCAATTTGACATCCTTTAACCATCTCTTGGTACCACTTTCATACAAGTCAATTTTGGTCCACATTTTGGCTCTAACCTACCATGTAAGTCACATTAAACCATATTAGAGTAATTTTGCACCTTATAAGACTCATTTTTGACCATATATATGTACAATTAACATGTTAACATCATAAACATCCAATTTGACATCCTTTAACCACCTCTAGGTACCACTTTCATACGAGTCAATATTAGTCCACATTTTGGCTCTAATCAACCATGTAAATCACTTAAACCATTTTAGAGTAATTTTGCACCTTATAAGACTCATTTTCAACCATATATTGGTAAAATTAACATGTTAACATCATAAACATCCAATTTGACATCCTTTAACCATCTCTTGGTACGAGTTTCATACGGGTCAATTTTGGTCCATATTTTGGCTCTAATCTACCATGTAAGTCACTTTAAACCATATTAGAGTAATTTTGCACCTTATAAGACTCATTTTCAACCATATATTTGTACAATTAACATGTTAACATCATAAACATCCAATTTGACATCCTTTAACCACCTCTAGGTACCACTTTCATATGAGTCAATATTGGTCCACATTTTGGCTCTAATCAACCATGTAAGTTACTTTAAACCATTTTAGAGTAATTTTGCACCTTATAAGACTCATTTTCAACCATATATTGGTAAAATTAACATGTTAACATCATAAACATCCAATTTGACATCCTTTAACCATCTCTTGGTACCAGTTTCATACGAGTCAATTTTGGTCCACATTTTGGCTCTAATCTACCATGTAAGTCACTTTAAACCATATTAGAGTAATTTTTAACCTTATAAAACTCATTTTCAACCATATATTTGTACAATTAACATGTTAACATCATAAACATCTAATTTGACATCCTTTAACCACCTCTAGGTACCACTTTCATACGAGTCAATATTGGTCCACATTTTGGCTTTAATCAACCATGTAAATCACTTAAACCATTTTAGAGTAATTTTGCACCTTATAAGACTCATTTTCAACCATATATTGGTAAAATTAACATGTTAACATCATAAACATCCAATTTGACATCCTTTAACCATCTCTTGGTACCAGTTTCATACGAGTCAATTTTGGTCCACATTTTGGCTCTAATCTACCATGTAAGTCACTTTAAACCATATTAGAGTAATTTTGCACCTTATAAAACTCATTTTCAACCATATATTTGTACAATTAACATGTTAACATCATAAACATCCAATTTGACATCCTTTAACCCCCTCTTAGTACCACTTTCATACGAGTCAATAATGGTCCACATTTTGGCTCTAATCAACCATGTAAGTCACTTTAAACCATATTAGAGTAATTCTGCACCTTATAAGACTAACTTGCCAACATATATTGGTAGAATTAACATGTTAACATCATAAACATCCAATTTGACATCCTTTAACCATCTCTTGGTACCACTTTCATACAAGTCAATTTTGGTCCACATTTTGGCTCTAATCTACCATGTAAGTAACATTAAACCATATTAGTGTAATTTTGCACCTTATAAGACTCATTTTTGACCATATACTTGTACAATTAACATGTTAACATCATAAACATCCAATTTGACATCCTTTAACCACCTCTAGGTACCACTTTCATACGAGTCAATATTGGTCCATATTTTGGCTCTAATCAACCATGTAAATCACTTAAACCATTTTAGAGTAATTTTGCACCTTATAAGACTCATTTTCAACCATATATTGGTAAAATTAACATGTTAACATCATAAACATCCAATTTAACATCCTTTAACCATCTCTTGGTACCAGTTTCATACGAGTCAATTTTGGTCCACATTTTGGCTCTAATCTACCATGTAAGTCACTTTAAACCATATTAGAGTAATTTTGCACCTTATAAGACTCATTTTCAACCATATATTTGTACAATTAACATGTTAACATCATAAACATCAAATTTGACATCCTTTAACCACCTCTAGGTACCACTTTCATACGAGTCAATATTGGTCCACATTTTGGCTCTAATCAACCATGTAAATCACTTAAACCATTTTAGAGTAATTTTGCACCTTATAAGACTCATTTTCAACCATATATTGGTAAAATTAACATGTTAACATCATAAACATCCAATTTGACATCCTTTAACCATCTCTTGGTACCAGTTTCATACGAGTCAAATTTGTTCCACATTTTGGCTCTAATCTACCATGTAAGTCACTTTAAACCATATTAGAGTTATTTTGCACCTTATAAAACTCATTTTCAACCATATATTTGTACAATTAACATGTTAACATCATAAACATCTAATTTGACATCCTTTAACCACCTCTAGGTACCACTTTCATACGAGTCAATATTGGTCCACATTTTGGCTTTAATCAACCATGTAAATCACTTAAACCATTTTAGAGTAATTTTGCACCTTATAAGACTCATTTTCAACCATATATTGGTAAAATTAACATGTTAACATCATAAACATCCAATTTGACATCCTTTAACCATCTCTTGGTACCAGTTTCATATGAGTGAATTTTGGTCCACATTTTGGCTCTAATCTACCATGTAAGTCACTTTAAACCATATTAGAGTAATTTTGCACCTTATAAAACTCATTTTCAACCATATATTTGTACAATTAACATGTTAACATCATAAACATCCAATTTGACATCCTTTAACCACCTCTTGGTACCACTTTCATACGAGTCAATTTTGGACCAAATTTTGCCTCTAATCAACCATGTAAGTCAATTTACACCATATTAGAGTAATTCTGCACCTTATAAGACTGACTTACCACCATATATTGGTAGAATTAACATGTTAACATCATAAACATCAAATTTGACATCGTTTAACCATCTTTTGGTACCAGTTTCATACGAGTCAATATTGGTCCACATTTTGGCTCTAATCAACCATGTAAGTCACTTCAAACCATATTAGAGTAATTTTGCACCTTATAAGACTAACTTGCCACCATATATTGGTAGAATTAAAATGTTAACATCAATTACATCGAATTTGACATCTTTTAACCATCTCTTGGTACCACTTTCATACGAGTCAATTTTGGTCCATATTTTGGCTCTAATCTACCATGTAAGTCACTTTAAACCACATTATAGTGATTTTGCACCCTACAAGAGTCACTTTGAACCATATACTGGTACAATTAACATGTTAACATCATAAACATCCAATTTGACATCCTTTAACCACCTCTTAGTACCACTTTCATACGAGTCAATAATGGTCCATATTTTGGCTCTAATTAACCATGTAAGTCACTTTACACCATATTAGAGTGATTTTGCACCCTATAAGAGTCACTTTCAACTATATACTGGTACATTTAACAATTTAACATCATAAACATCGACTTTGGCATCCTTTTACCACCTGTTGGTACCACTTTCATACAAGTAAATTTTGGTCCACATTTCAGCTCTCATCTACCATATAAGTCACTTTAAACCATATTAGAGTAATTTTGCACCTTATATGACTCATTTTCAACCTTATATTGGTAAAATTAACATGTTAACATCATAAACATCCAATTGGACATCCTTTAACCACCTCTTGGTACCACTTTCATACGAGTCAATTTTGGTCCACATTTTGGCTCTAATCTACCATGTAAGTCACTTTAAACCATATTAGAGTAATTTTGCACCTTATAAGACTCATTTTCAACCATATATTTGTACAATTAACATGTTAACATCATAAACATCAACTTTGACATCCTTTAACCACCTCTAGGTACCACTTTCATACGAGTCAATATTAGTCCACATTTTGGCTCTAATCAACCATGTAAGTCACTTTAAACCATTTTAGAGTAATTTTGCACCTTATAAGACTCATTTTCAACCATATATTGGTACAATTAACATGTTAACATCATAAACATTCAATTTGACATCCTTTAACCCCCTCTTAGTACCACTTTCATACGAGTCAATAATGGTCCACATTTTGGCTCTAATCAACCATGTAAGTCACTTTAAACCATATTAGAGTAATTATGCACCTTATAAGACTAACTTTCCACCATATATTGGTAGAATTAACATGTTAACATAATAAACATCCAATTTGACATCGTTTAACCATCTCTTGGTACCAGTTTCATACGAGTCAATATTGGTCCACATTTTGGCTCTAATCAACCATGTAAGTCACTTTAAACCATATTGGAGTAATTTTGCAACTTATAAGACTAACTTTCCACCATATATTGGTAGAATTAACATGTTAACATCATAAACATCTAATTTGACATCCTTTAACAATCTCTTGGTACCACTTTCATACGAGTCAATTTTGGTCCACATTTTGGCTCTAATCTACCATGTAAGTCACTTTAAACCATATTAGAGTAATTTTGCACTTTATAAGACTCATTTTCAACCATATACTGGTATAATTAACATGTTAACATCATAAACATCCAATTTGATATCCTTTAACCCCCTCTTAGTACCACTTTCATACGAGTCAATAAAGGTCCACATTTTGGCTCTAATCAACCATGTAAGTCAATTTACACCATATTACAGTAATTCTGCACCTTATAAGACTCATTTTTAACCATATATTTGTACAATTAACATGTTAACATCATAAACATCCAATTTGACATCCTTTAACCACCTCTAGGTACCACTTTCATACGAGTCAATATTGGTCCACATTTTGGTTCTAATCAACCATGTAAGTCACTTTAAACCATTTTAGAGTAATTTTGCACCTTATAAGACTCATTTTCAACCATATATTGGTAGAATTAACATGTTAACATCATAAACATCCAATTTGACATCCTTTAACCCCCTCTTAGTACCACTTTCATACGAGTCAATAATGGTCCACATTTTGGCTCTAATCAACCATGTAAGTCACTTTAAACCATATTAGAGTAATTCTGCACCTTATAAGACTAACTTGCCAACATATATTGGTAGAATTAACATGTTAACATCATAAACATCCAATTTGACATCCTTTAACCATCTCTTGGTACCACTTTCATACAAGTCAATTTTGGTCCACATTTTGGCTCTAATCTACCATGTAAGTAACATTAAACCATATTAGTGTAAGTTTGCACCTTATAAGACTCATTTTTGACCATATACTTGTACAATTAACATGTTAACATCATAAACATCCAATTTCACATCCTTTAACCACCTCTAGGTACCACTTTCATACGAGTCAATATTGGTCCACATTTTAGCTCTAATCAACCATGTAAATCACTTAAACCATTTTAGAGTAATTTTGCACCTTATAAGACTCATTTTCAACCATATATTGGTAAAATTAACATATTAACATCATAAACATCCAATTTAACATCCTTTAACCATCTCTTGGTACCAGTTTCATACGAGTCAATTTTGGTCCACATTTTGGCTCTAATCTACCATGTAAGTCACTTTAAACCATATTAGAGTAATTTTGCACCTTATAAGACTCATTTTCAACCATATATTTGTACAATTAACATGTTAACATCATAAACATCAAATTTGACATCCTTTAACCACCTCTAGGTACCACTTTCATACGAGTCAATATTGGTCCACATTTTGGCTCTAATCAACCATGTAAATCACTTAAACCATTTTAGAGTAATTTTGCACCTTATAAGACTCATTTTCAACCATATATTGGTAAAATTAACATGTTAACATCATAAACATCCAATTTGACATCCTTTAACCATCTCTTGGTACCAGTTTCATACGAGTCAAATTTGTTCCACATTTTGGCTCTAATCTACCATGTAAGTCACTTTAAACCATATTAGAGTTATTTTGCACCTTATAAAACTCATTTTCAACCATATATTTGTACAATTAACATGTTAACATCATAAACATCCAATTTGACATCCTTTAACCACCTCTAGATACCACTTTCATACGAGTCAATATTGGTCCACATTTTGGCTCTAATCAACCATGTAAGTCACTTTAAACCATTTTAGAGTAATTTGGCACCTTATAAGACTCATTTTCAACCGTATATTGGTAGAATTAACATGTTAACATCATAAAAATCCAATTTGACATCCTTTAACCAGCTCTTGGTACCAGTTTCATACGAGTCAATTTTGGTCCACATTTTGGCTCTAATCAACCATGTAAGTCACTTTACACCATATTATTGTAATTTTGAACCCTATAAGAGTCACCTTGAACCATATACCGGTATAATTAACATGTTAACATTATAAACATCCAATTTGATATCCTTTAACCACCTCTTAGTACCACTTTCATACGTGTCAATAATGGTCCACATTTTGGCTCTAATCGACCATGTAAGTCACTTTAAACCATATTAGAGTAATTCTGCACCTTATAAGACTAACTTGCCATCATATATTGGTAGAATTAACATGTTAACATAATAAACATTCAATTTGACATCGTTTAACCATCTCTTGGTACCAGTTTCATATGAGTCAATATTGGTCCACATTTTGGCTCTAATCAACCATGTAAGTCATTTTACACCATATTAGAGTACTTTTGCACCTTATAAGACTAACTTGCCACCATATATTGGTAGAATTAACATGTTAACATCATAAACATCCAATTTGACATCCTTTAACCAATTCTTGGTACCACTTCCATACCAGTCAATTTTGGTCCACATTTTGGCTCTAATCTACCATGTAAGCCACTTTAAACCATATTAGAGAAATTTTGCACCTTATAAGACTCATTTTCGACCATATATTGGTACAATTAATATGTTAACATCATAAACATCCAATTTGACATCCTTTAACCACCTCTTGGTACCACTTTCATACGAGTCAATTTTGGACCAAATTTTGCCTCTAATCAACCATGTAAGTCAATTTACACCATATTAGAGTAATTCTGCACCTTATAAGACTGACTTACCACCATATATTGGTAGAATTAACATGTTAACATCATAAACATCAAATTTGACATCGTTTAACCATCTTTTGGTACCAGTTTCATACGAGTCAATATTGGTCCACATTTTGGCTCTAATCAACCATGTAAGTCACTTCAAACCATATTAGAGTAATTTTGCACCTTATAAGACTAACTTGCCACCATATATTGGTAGAATTAAAATGTTAACATCAATTACATCGAATTTGACATCTTTTAACCATCTCTTGGTACCACTTTCATACGAGTCAATTTTGGTCCATATTTTGGCTCTAATCTACCATGTAAGTCACTTTAAACCATATTATAGTGATTTTGCACCCTACAAGAGTCACTTTGAACCATATACTGGTACAATTAACATGTTAACATCATAAAAATCCAATTTGACATCCTTTAACCACCTCTTAGTACCACTTTCATACGAGTCAATAATGGTCCATATTTTGGCTCTAATTAACCATGTAAGTCACTTTACACCATATTAGAGTGATTTTGCACCCTATAAGAGTCACTTTCAACTATATACTGGTACATTTAACATTTTAACATCATAAACATCGACTTTGGCATCCTTTTACCACCTGTTGGTACCACTTTCATACAAGTAAATTTTGGTCCACATTTCAGCTCTCATCTACCATATAAGTCACTTTAAACCATATTAGAGTAATTTTGCACCTTATATGACTCATTTTCAACCATATATTGGTAAAATTAACATGTTAACATCATAAACATCCAATTGGACATCCTTTAACCACCTCTTGGTACCACTTTCATACGAGTCAATTTTGGTCCACATTTTGGCTCTAATCTACCATGTAAGTCACTTTAAACCATATTAGAGTAATTTTGCACCTTATAAGACTCATTTTCAACCATATATTTGTACAATTAACATGTTAACATCATAAACATCAACTTTGACATCCTTTAACCACCTCTAGGTACCACTTTCATACGAGTCAATATTAGTCCACATTTTGGCTCTAATCAACCATGTAAGTCACTTTAAACCATTTTAGAGTAATTTTGGACCTTATAAGACTCATTTTCAACCATATATTGGTACAATTAACATGTTAACATCATAAACATTCAATTTGACATCCTTTAACCCCCTCTTAGTACCACTTTCATACGAGTCAATAATGGTCCACATTTTGGCTCTAATCAACCATGTAAGTCACTTTAAACCATATTAGAGTAATTATGCACCTTATAAGACTAACTTTCCACCATATATTGGTAGAATTAACATGTTAACATAATAAACATCCAATTTGACATCGTTTAACCATCTCTTGGTACCAGTTTCATACGAGTCAATACTGGTCCACATTTTGGCTCTAATCAACCATGTAAGTCACTTTAAACCATATTGGAGTAATTTTGCAACTTATAAGACTAACTTTCCACCATATATTGGTAGAATTAACATGTTAACATCATAAACATCTAATTTGACATCCTTTAACAATCTCTTGGTACCACTTTCATACGAGTCAATTTTGGTCCACATTTTGGCTCTAATCTACCATGTAAGTCACTTTAAACCATATTAGAGTAATTTTGCACTTTATAAGACTCATTTTCAACCATATATTGGTATAATTAACATGTTAACATCATAAACATCCAATTTGATATCCTTTAACCCCCTCTTAGTACCACTTTCATACGAGTCAATAATGGTCCACATTTTGGCTCTAATCAACCATGTAAGTCAATTTACACCATATTACAGTAATTCTGCACCTTATAAGACTCATTTTTAACCATATATTTGTACAATTAACATGTTAACATCATAAACATCCAATTTGACATCCTTTAACCACCTCTAGGTACCACTTTCATACGAGTCAATATTGGTCCACATTTTGGTTCTAATCAACCATGTAAGTCACTTTAAACCATTTTAGAGTAATTTTGCACCTTATAAGACTCATTTTCAACCATATATTGGTAGAATTAACATGTTAACATCATAAACATACAATTTGACATCCTTTAACCACCTCTTGGTACCACTTTCATACGAGTCAATTTTGGTCCACATTTTGGCTCTAATCAACCATGTAAGTTAATTTATACCATATTATAGTAATTTTGCACCCAATAAGAGTCACCTTGAACCATATACCGGTACAATTAACATGTTAACATTATAAACATCCAATTTAACATCCTTTAACCACCTCTTAGTACCACTTTCATACGTGTCAATAATGGTCCACATTTTGGCTCTAATCAACCATGTAAGTCACTTTAAACCATATTAGAGTAATTCTGCACCGTATAAGACTAACTTGCCAACATAAATTGGTAGAATTAACATGTTAACATAATAAACATTCAATTTGACATCGTTTAACCATCTCTTGGTACCAGTTTCATACGAGTCAATTTTGGTCCACATTTTGGCTCTAATCTACCATGTAAGTCACTTTAAACCATATTATAGTAATTTTGCACCCAATAAGAGTCACTTTGAACCATATACTGGTACAATTAACATGTTAACATCATAAACATCTAATTTGCCATCCTTTACCACCTCTTCGTATAACTTTCATACGAGTCAATAATGGTCCACATTTTGGCTCTAATCAAACATGTAAGTCACTTGAAACGATATTAGAGTAATTCTACACCTTATATGTAACACCCCCAGATCCGGGGTCGGGGATCCGGGTTGTCACGGTCTTTCTTTCCACAAT
Source organism: Apium graveolens (assembly GCF_009905375.1). NCBI lineage: Eukaryota > Viridiplantae > Streptophyta > Magnoliopsida > Apiales > Apiaceae > Apium > Apium graveolens. The sequence goes on from NW_027418759.1 coordinate 12,187, forward strand.
ATCACTTTACTTAATTAATAATAAATAACCTCATGCTGTGACCCCATACTAACACACCACAACCCGTTATAGTCTCAGAGATGAAATTTAAATAAGTACAAGTCTTTGAATCCACAATTTAAAAGTTATTACAACCCAAAATGATTACTTGATAAATTTACAGTTAATTGCCATTATCTGCCACAAGTTATTATTATACATAATTGATTCTCAAAAGTAGATGGTCTGATCTACAATAGATCTACCTCTGCAGCTATAGCAGCTACAACATCAACGGGAAGACGCGGGACGCTTCCCACGCGCTTGCGCTGGGTCTGCTGGAGTCTGGCCATCTTTCCTAACTGTTGTTGTGTGATGAAGAAATAAAGCAAGGGTGAGCAGCAAGCCCACCAAAATAATATGTATAATGATTTACAATATATGAGCCTACTCATAATACTCATGAAAGTCTTGGTCAAAAGAAATGAACCAAGTTTGATATCTTAATGCGATGAAGTCGCAAAATATTCAGTATATATACATATATACTTTTCAAAATATTGGAAGTCCTCTTCCATGCATAATATACACAAAGTCCCAGTGTATAACTGTATATATAAAAAAAATATCGTTGCAAGGTGATCTCATACATCTAACCTTGTCTCAACGTTTTTCTGAAAATCTTTGTCATTCATAAGATAATTATTAACTAGATATAAGTTTAAAAGATGAGGTTACCAAATACCCCAATATACTTATATCTTTCCCAATACTACTTGAACTACCACCGTTCAAGTTATAATCAGTTTCAAAAGTTCATCACATAGATGAGACTACAAGACAAGATTTGAATAGATTCAATCTTTGAAATATTATTGAATGAAAAAGTTATGAGATACTTTATTTAGTCCCGATATATATATCCACATATATATCTCTAAAACATTTCCTGGAACCTCTGTTATGTAAAGTATGAACAGAGTTGCAATATCCAATGAATTTGGAAGGAAAAGAAAACCTTTGGCATAAACCAGATATCTTGCTGATCAGGCAAAGATACCCATAAGTAACCTTTTCTACTAGTAGATGGACGAATTCCCCACTGGTCATCACCCTGGTCATAATTAGGACCTTATGCTGGACTGCCACTCAGCCACTTATGCATTTGATGGACTCCCACTGAGCCACTTACACTATCATGGACGCTCACTGAGCCCATGTTGCTTATGCCGACTCAATAGATGGACTTACTTCCCGAACGATGGGCAAGTAATCAAGATGTTTTCTCAAAACAGCAACCTCGTTGCGAATGTAAAATACACCACTGAGCCGGATCCCTCAAGTTTTGAACGAGTATTTAAATCCCCTTTAAAAGGAAGATCTTAAATATAAAAATGAGTTTTGGGATCCGCTCTAACTTTTTAAAAATCATTTTGAAGACTCGAAAACACTTTATAGAGTGTTTGGAGTAAAGCTGATTTAATGAAGTAAATCAGTCCCCAGAATATTTAGAAAATGACTGAATATTATTAATTAAATAATATTCCCATAAAGAATAATCTTTTATAAAAATAATTGAAGTAGAAGTTTTAAAACTTATACTTGAAACGAGTATTAAATAACCAAAGATATACTTATATGAAAGTATTATCTTTATTTGAATAATCGAAAATAAGTTTGATTATTAACACCTTATTCTTTAATAAAATAAAGAATATATTTCAGCAAATAATCGGAGTCATAGATCCTCAAATGAATATTCAAAAATATTCATTAAATAAAATAAGCTGAGTCATAAGCCCTCGAATGAATATTCGAAATAATATTCATTAAATAATAAGCTGAGTCATAATACCTCGAATGAATATTATAAATAATATTCATTAAATAAAATAAAGGAGTCATACATCCTCAAATGAATATCCAGGTAATATTCAATACATAATATAAAGGAGTCATACGCCTTCGAATAATATTCGAAATAATATTCAATAATAAAATAAAGTTAAAGTTATCGAATAAACCTTATTCGATTAATAGTTTTGAAAACTATGACCATATATATGTATATATATATGTATATATATATATATATATCCATATCCATATATATACAAAATCTACTCGGGATCCTCGACTCCCGGTTTTAGAAAATATTTTCACCTTTGGGTCCCTATACTAAGGGTATATGCAAGATACCGCTATCCTCTAGCATAGGTATTATCAACTGAACCAACAGATATATATTCCAAGAATCTGAAACAGGCATGCATATATATACCATAGCAGCATGCTTCAATATATCGCAAAATTTGCTAATAACAATCATGCAATATCACAAGATAATGCATATACATATATTTACATCACAGCAACAGTATAACGGGTAGAAAACTTGCCTGAGCGGCTGGGGTTACGAATGGCTCGGGACGAGTCTGGTAACCTATAAACAACAAGTAAGTTGGAATTAAACCAAAGTCACTTGTAAATCTATACTTTAACTAACTTAGACTCTAACGCTTGTTTTGCGCTCACTGATTCGCTTAAGTCGCTCGGGTACCCTCGGCTCCACCATTTTTAATAATTTAACCTTTACGAGTTTTAAAGCGATTCCTTCGCGAGTGTCTTACCAACTGCCTAACACACTTACCATAAATGTTTCATACATTAATTAACCATTTTTGGTCTTTAACCTATGTTTCAAAGTAAGGCGAGGGGAAAAGTTTCGTTCGCGAAACGCCGTTATTTGAAACGGTCGTTTCTCCTAAACCGTGCATCAGAATCGAACGAACTACATATCAAAACGAAGCTCGTAACATGAGCTATCTAAAAATGGCAGTGGTCATAATCTAGCAGGGGGTCCTCGGGTCCTAATGTTATGCACAAAACAGTCTAAAGAAAATCGGACGTTACGACGGCTATGTTTACGCGATTACCAATATTTATACCACTCCAATTCTTTACCAATTCACTACAAACCACCCAACCATCATCAATACCTCAAACACAACTTATATCAAGGCAAAGTCAGTCCATAATCTCAAGGTTTTCCAACTTATTCAACCACAAACATGATCTACTAACCATAACTTAAGATTCATTAACCATTAACCAAGATTCATATCCAAAATCACCACAAATCCAACCAAACTATCTAACATACATGGATCTTGCTATACATACATGGATATTTCTATATATACATTAATCCATCCATAAACTCATCAAAACTCAAAGTTCAAACTATAAGTTAAAGGTGAAAGTTGTTTATACCTCCTTGAAGCTTCCTAACACAACCCAAGAGCTTTGAATGCCTAAAAGAACCTTGATCCTCGCTTGTATAACCTTAATCTTTCATAAAAATTCAAGAAAACTAAAGTTATTTCTTGAAGGTTACTATTCACCATCTTCTTCCTTGATTTATTGGAAGAGATTGTGAAGGAATTAGGAGCTTAAACTTATAGCATAACCATATCTATGTACAAGGAAGCTTAGATAATTACCTTGTGATTTAACAATGCTTGCAACTTGATTTTTGAAATTCTTGCCCTTGAAAAAGATGAAAAGCCGAGAGCAAGATGATGAGAATGAAATGATTTTGTGTTTTTTGATTTGTTTGGCTTAGCTTGGTTGCTTTTTGTTTTGTTTTTGGTTAATTACCTTAATAACCTTATATTTGTGTGGTTATAAACCAACCACACCTCCTCCTTCCCTATGTCATGCTTACATCACATTGCTATGTCATCCTCCCTTCCTTGTCCTCTTCTCATTGGTTGGGTGACATCACTTCCTCTAATCCCTTTGCTTAACTTCCTAATTGTTTGCCTAATGACCGCTGATCTGTTATACGGTTCGCTTAACTTTCGTTTTCGTTTATCGTTTGAGGGATCATACCCGGGATCTTATTACTTAGGTTCCCTTAACCTTTCTCAATATATTATATTCCTTTTATGATCCTCTCCAATAATCCTTTAATTTAAATCCTTTTTATCCTGTTACCTTTTTCTCAAATCTTTCCGTATCTAGTGTATTTCCGGGAAAAATCAAAGTGTTCGGATTTGGATTCTGACGATCTTTACATACACTTATATCCCATATAAAGTACTAATAAAATCTCAGAATATCCATATCAGAACCCCTACATAGTGTGGCATGAAAAGTTTTCTCGTTCAGCAAAAACACTATTCATAAGGGTTTCAAAATTTCTCAAAAATTGGGGTTATTACATTATAAGACTAACTTGCCACCATATATTGGTAGAATTAACATGTTCACATCATAAACATCCAATTTGACATCGTTTAACCATCTCTTGGTACCAGTTTCATATGAGTCAATGTTGTACCATATTTTGGCTCTAATCAACCATGTAAGTCACTTTAAACCATATTATAGTAATTTTGCACCTTATAAAACTAACTTGCCACCATATATTGGTATAATTAACATGTTAACATAATAAACATCCAATTTGACATCCTTTAACCATCTCTTGGTACCACTTTCAACCGAGTCAATTTTGGTCCACATTTTGGCTCTAATCTACCATGTAAGTCACTTTAAACCATACTAGAGTAATTTTGCACCTTATAAGACTCATTGTCTACCCTATATTGGTACAATTAACATGTTAACATCATAAACATCCAATTTGACATCCTTTAACCACCTCTTGGTACCACTTTCATACGAGTCAATTTTGGTCCACATTTTGGCTCTAATCAACCATGTAAGTCATTTTACACCATATTAGAGTGGTTTTACAGCCTATAAGAGTCACTTTCAACCATAAACTGGTACATTTAACATTTTAACATCATAAACATCAACTTTGGCATCCTTTAACCACCTATTGGTACCACTTTCATACAAGTCAATTTTGGTCCATATTTTAGCTCTAATCAACCATATAAGTCACTTTAAACCATATTACAGTAATTCTGCACCTTATAAGACTCACTTGCCACCATATATTGGTATAATTAACATGTTAACATCATAAACATCCAATTTGACATCCTTTAAACATCTCTTGGTACTAGTTTCAAACGAGTCAATATTGGTCCACATTTTAGCTCTAATCAACCATGTAAGTCACTTTCAACCATATTAGAGTAATTTTGCACCTTATAAGACTAACTTGCCACCATATATTGGGAGAATTAACATGTTAACATCATAAACATCCAATTTGACATCCTTTAACCATCTCTTGGTACCAGTATCATACGAGTAAATATTGGTCAACATTTTGGCTCTAATCAACCATGTAAGTCACCTTAAACCATATTAGAGTAATTTTGCACCTTATAAGACTAACTTGCCACCATATATTGGTAGAATTAACATGTTAACATCATAAACATCCAATTTGACATCATTTAACAATCTTTTGCTACCAGTTTCATACGAGTCAATATTGGTCCACATTTTGGATCTAATCTACCATGTAAGTCACTTTAAACCATATTAGAGTAATTTTGCACCTTATAAGACTCATTGTCTACCATATATTGGTAAAATTAACATGTTAACATTATAAACATCCAATTTGACATCCTTTAACCACCTCTAGGTACCACTTTTATACGAGTCAATATTGGTCCATATTTTGGCTCTAATCAACCATGTAAGTCACTTTAAACCATATTAGAGTAATTTTGCACCTTATTATACTCATTTTCAACCATATATTGGTACAATTAACATGTTAACGTCATAAACATTCAATTTGACATCCTTTAAACACCTCTTGGTACCACTTTCATACGAATCAATTTTGGTACACATTTTGGCTATAATCAACCATGTAAGTCACTTTACACCATATTATAGTAATTTTGTACCCTATAAGAGTCAATTTGAACCATATACTGGTACAATTAACATGTTAACATCATAAACATCCAATTTGACATCCTTTAACCACCTCTTAGTACCACTTTCATACGAGTCAATAATGGTCCACATTTTGGCTCTAATCAACCATGTAAGTCACTTTAAACCATATTAGAGTAATTCTGCACCTTATAAGACTCACTTGCCACCATATAGTGGTAGAATTAACATGTTAACATCATAAACATCCAATTTGACATCCTTTAACCATCTCTTGGTACCAGTATCATACGAGTCAATATTGGTCCACATTTTGGCTCTAATCAACCATGTAAGTCACTTTAAACCATATTAGAGTAATTTTGCACCTTATAAGACTAACTTGCCACCATATATTGGTAGAATTAGCTGAGGTAGGAACTACCAATAGGCTAGGCTTTCAACTTTTGATGTACCAGATTTATGTATATTTATGAATTGTAATAATGGCAAAGAAATGTAAATTTATTCAGAAAACCTTTTAAGGTGTATGGGCAGATACACAATCAACTACTCTGTACTGTGACCCCACAATAAACACACTCACCACAAGTTATAGTCTCAGAGATGAATATCCACAAATAATCACAAGTCGTTTTATTCCACAATTATCTGCCCATACACCTTAAAAGGTTTTCTGAATAAATTTACATTTCTTTGCCATTATTACAATTCATAAATATACATAAATCTGGTACATCAAAAGTTGAAAGCCTAGCCTATTGGTAGTTCCTACCTCAGCTACGGCGGCATCAATGCTTCTAGAAAACTGCGGAACGTCTCCTAATCGCTTGCGAATTGGGAGCTTGGTCCTGTTCATCTTTTCTATCTGTTGTTGTGTGATGAAAGAAGAAAGCAAGGGTGAGCAGCAAGCCCACCAAAATAATATGTATAATGATTAACAATATGAGCCTTCTCATAGTACTCATGAAAGTCTTGGTCAAAAGAAATGAACCAAGTTTGATATCTTAATGCGATGAAGTCGCAAAATATTCAGTATATATACATATATACTTTTCAAAATATTGGAAGTCCTCTTCCATGCATAATACACACAGAGTTCCAGTGTATAACTGTATAAAAATATCGTTGCAAGGTGATCTCATATATCTAACCTTGTCTCAACGTTTTTCTGAAAATCTTTGTCATTCATAAGACAATTATTAACTAGATATAAGTTTAAAAGATGAAGTTACCAAATACTTCACTACACTTATATCATTTATAAAGCTACTTGAACTACCATTGTTCAAAGTATAATGAGCTTTCAACAGTTCATCACATAGATGAGACTACAAAACAAGATTTGAATAGATTAAATCTTTAAAATATTATTAAAGGAAATGAAGTTATGACATACTTCATTAAGTTCTGATATATATATATATATATATCCACATATACTTCTTCCTTTATACATTTCCTGAAAACCTCTGCCATGTAAAGTATGAACAGAATTTCAATATCCAATAAATTTGGAAAGGAAAAGAATTTTGGCATAAACCAGATATCTTGCTGATCAGGCAAAGATACCCATAAGTAACCTTTTCTACTAGTAGATGGATGAATTCCCCACTGGTCATCACCCTGGTCGTAATAGGACCTTATGCTGGACTGCCACTCAGCCACTTATGCATTTGATGGACTCCCACTGAGCCACTTACACTATCATGGACGCCCACTGAGCCCATGTTGCTTATGCCGACTCAATAGATGGACTTACTTCCCGAACGTTGGGTAAGTAATCAATTCATTTACCAAAACTGCAACCGTGTTGCGAATATAAAATACACCACAGAGCCGGATCCCTCAGGTTTTGAGCGAGTATTTAAATCCCCTTAAAAAGGAAGATCTTAAATATAAAAATGAGTTTTGGGATCCGCTCTAACTTTTAAAAATCATTTTGAAGACTCAAAAACACTTTAAAGAGTGTTTGGAGTAAAGCTGATTTAATGAAGTAAATCAGTCCCCAGAATATTTAGAAAATGTCTGAATATTATTATTTAAATAATATTCCCATAAAGAATAATCTTTATAAAAATAATTGAAGTAGAAGTATTAAAACTTATACTTGAAACGAGTATTAAATAACCAAAGATATACTTATATGAAAGTACTATCTTTATTTGAATAATCGAAAATAAGTTTGATTATTGACACCTTATTTTATAATAAAATAAAGAATATATCTCCGAAAATAATCGGAGTCACAGATCCTCAAATGAATATTCAAATAATATTCATTAAATAATATAAACTGAGTCATAAGCCCTCGAATGAATATTCAAATAATATTCAATAAATAATATAAAAGAGTCATAAGCCCTCGAATGAATTATTCAAATAATATTCAAATAATAAAATGAAAGGAGTCATAAGTCCTCGAATGAATATTCAAAATAATATTCATTTAATATAAAGGAGTCATAAGCCTTCGAATAATATTCGAAATAATATTCAATAATAAAATAAAGTTAAAGTTATCGAATAAACCTTATTCGATTAATAGTTTTGAAAACTATGACCATATATATATATAAGTATATATATATATATATATTTATATCCATATATATAAAATCTACTCGGGATCCTCGACTCCCGGTTTTAGAAAATATTTTCACCTTTGGGTCCTTATACTAAGGGTATATGCAAATTACCGTTATCCTCTAGCATAGATATTATCAACTGAATCAACAGATATATATGGAAAGAATACGAAACAGGCATGCATATATATATACCATAGCAGCATGCTTCAATATATTGCAACATTTGCTAATTAATCAACATGCTTCTATCGCAAGATAATGCAAATACCTATATACATCACAACAACAATTATAACTGGTAGAAAACTTGCCTGAGCGACTGGGGTTACGAATGGCTCGGGACGAGTCTGGTAACCTATAAGCAACAAGTAAGTTGGAATTAAACCAAAGTCACTTGTAAATCTATACTCTAACCAACTCAGACTCTAATGCTCATTTTGCGCTTACTAATTCTCTTAAGTCACTCGAGTACCCTCGGCTCCACAATTTTTAGTAATTTAACCTTTACGAGTTCTAAGGCGATTCCTTCGCGAGTGTCTTACCAACTGCTTAACACACTTACCATAAATGTTTCATACATTAATTAACCCTTTTTGATCTTTAACCTATGTTTCAAAGTAAGGCGAGGGGAAAAGTTTCGTTCGCGAAACGCCGTTACTTGAAACGGTCGTTTCTCCTAAACCGTGCATCGGGATCGAATGAACTACATATCAAAACGAAGCTTGTAACATGAGCTATCTAAACATGGCAGTGGTCATAATCTAGCAGGGGGTTCTCGGGTCCTAATGTTATGCACAAAAACAGTCTAAAGAAAATTGGACGTTACGACGGCTATGTTTACGCGCTTTCCCAATTTTAAACCATTCAAAACCAACCACAAACCAAGCTCAAATCCAACATACAACCAACATCCATCATTATCACATCATAACAACCCCAACCAATTCAATTTTAACATTCATACTTATGCCTAAGCTTGAATTTAACTATACTACATTCTTTTAACGAAAACAACAAGATTTACCAATCCGATTCAATACCATTTCAATCCCAAACTCTAAATCACAAACATCAAGCTACAATATCACCCTACTAATCAAAATCATCTTATAATACAAAGGAATCTAGGGTTTGGAGATGATATACCTTCCTTGAAGTGGTGGGAGGAGCTAGGAAGCCTTAAGAAGCTTTGAGAAGTCTTAGGAATGCTTGGATCTTCAAGGAAAACAAGAAAAATTTCAAGTTAAAAACTTGAAAACACTATTCATAGTCTTCTTATTTGATTAAATGAAGAAGATTGAGAAGGAATTGATGGCTTAAACTCATGATATAGCCCTAACTAAGCATAAGGATGATTAGGGAATTATCTTACCAATTTAGGAGGCTTGGATCTTGAGTTTTGAAATTCCTTGCCTTCGGAATAGTAAAAAGCCGAGAGCATGAAGAACAATGCCTTGGTTTCTTTTTGATTTTGATGAAAAATGATTTGCTTGGCTTGGTTGGTTTGATTTTTGTGTTTGTTTTAGTAAATTACCTAGTTGCCCTTGATTTTGTGTGGTTAAAAAGCCACCACATCTCCTTCCTTCCCATGTCATGCTTGTGTCATCCTCATGATGTCATCCTCCCCTCCTTGTCCTCTTCTCATTGGTTGGGTGACATCATCCTCTCTAATCCATTTGATTAACTTCCTAATTGTTTGCCTAATGACTGCTGATCTGTTATACGGTTCGCTTAACTTTCGTTCTCGTTTATCGTTTGAAGGATCATACCCGAGATCTTATTACTTAGGTTCCCTTAATCTTTCTCCATACATTATATTCCTTTTTATGATCCTCTATTATAATCCTTTAATTTAATCCTTTTTATCCTGTTACCTTATACTCAATTCTTTCCGTATCTATTGGATTTCCCGGAAAAATTAAAGTGTTCGGATTTGGATTCTGACGATCTTTACATACACTTATATACCATATAAAGTACTAATAAAATCTCAGAATATCCATATCAGAACCCCTACATAGTGTGGCATGGAAAGTTTTCTCATTCAGCAAAAACACTATTCATAAGGGTTTCAAAATTTCCCAAAAATTGGGGTTATTACATTGTCTACCATATATTGGTAAAATTAACATGTTAACATCATAACCATCCAATTTGACATCCTTCAACCACCTCTAAGTACCACTTTCATACGAGTAAATATTGGGCCACATTTTGGCTCTAATCAACCATGTAAGTCACTTTAAACCATATTAGAGTAATTTTGCACCTTATTAGACTCATTTTCAACCATATATTGGTACAATTAACATGTTAACGTCATAAACATTCAATTTGACATCCTTTAACCACCTCTTGGTACCACTTTCATACGAATCAATTTTGGTCCACATTTTGGCTCTAATCAATCATGTAAGTCACTTTACACCATATTATAGTAATTTTGTACCCTATAAGAGTCAATTTGAACCATATACTGGTACAATTAACATGTTAACATCATAAGCATCCAATTTGACATCCTTTAACCACCTCTTCGTACCACTTTCATACGAGTCAATAATGGTCCACATTTTGGCTCTAATCAACCATGTAAGTCATTTTAAACCTTATTAGAGTAATTCTGCACCTTATAAGACTAACTTGCCACCATATATTGGTACAATTAACATGTTAACATCATAAACATCCAATTTGACATCCTTTAACCATCTCTTGGCTCCACTTTCATACGAGTCAATTTTGGTCCACATTTTGGCTCTAATTTACCATGTAAGTCACTTTAAACCATATTAGAGTAATTTTGCACCCAATAAGAGTCACTTTGAACCATATACTGGAACAATTAACATGTTAACATCATAAACATCCAATTTGACATCCTTTACCACCTCTTCGTACAACTTTCATACGAGTCAATAATGGTCCACATTTTGGCTCTAATCAAACATGTAAGTCACTTGAAACGATATTAGAGTAATTCTACACCTTATAAGACTAACTTGCCACCATATATTGGTAGAATTAACATGTTAACATCATAAACATCCAATTTGACATCGTTTAACCATCTCTTGGTACCAGTTTCATACGAGTCAATGTTGTACCATATTTTGGCTCTAATCAACCATGTAAGTCACTTTAAACCATATTATAGTAATTTTGCACCTTATAAGACTAACTTGCCACCATATATTGGTATAATTAACATGTTAACATAATAAACATCCAATTTGACATCCTTTAACCATCTCTTGGTACCACTTTCAACCGAGTCAATTTTGATCCACATTTTGGCTATAATCTACCATGTAAGACTCATTGTCTACCCTATATTGGTACAATTAATATGTTAACATCATAAACATCCAATTTGACATCCATTAACCACCTCTTGGTACCACTTTCATACAAGTCAATTTTGGTCCACATTTTGGCTCTAATCAACCATGTAAGTCATTTTACACCATATTAGAGTGATTTTGCACCCTATAAGAGTCTCTTTCAACCATAAACTGGTACATTTAACATTTTAACATCATAAATATCAACGTTGGCATCCTTTAACCACCTATTGGTACCACTTTCATACAAGTCAATTTTGGTCCATATTTTAGCTCTAATCAACCATATAAGTCACTTTAAACCATATTAGAGTAATTCTGCACCTTATAAGACTCAGTTGCCACCATATATTGGTATAATTAACATGTTAACATCATAAACATTTATTTGACATCCTTTAAACATCTCTTGGTACTAGTTTCAAACGAGTCAATATTGGTCCACATTTTAGCTCTAATCAACCATGTAAGTCACTTTCAACCATATTAGAGTAATTTTGCACCTTAGAAGAATAACTTGCCACCATATATTGGGAGAATTAACATGTTAACATCATAAACATCCAATTTGACATCCTTTAACTATCTCTTGGTACCACTTTCATACGAGTCAATATTGGTCCACATTTTAGCTCTAATCAACCATGTAAGTCAGTTTAAACCATATTTTAGTAATTTTGCACCTTATAAGACTCATTTTCAACCATATATTGGTACAATTACCATGTTAACATCATAACCATCCAATTTGACATCCTTAAACCACCTCTTGGTACCACTTTCATAAGAGTCAATTTTGGTCCACATTTTGGCTCTAACCAACCATGTAAGTCACTTTACACCATATTAGAGTGATTTTGCACCCTATAAGAGTCACTTTCAACCATAAACTGGTACATTTAACATTTTAACATCATAAACATCCACTTTGGCATCCTTTTACCACATATTGGTAAGAGTTTCATACAAGTCAATTTTGGTCCACATTTTAGCTCTAACCAACCATATAAGTCACTTTAAACCATATTAGAGTAATTCTGCACCTTATAAGACTCACTTGCCACAATATATTGATAGAATTAACATGTTAACATCATAAACATCCAATTTGACATCGTTTAACCATCTCTTGGTACCAATTTCATACGAGTCAATATTGGTCCACATTTTGGCTCTAATCAACCATGTAAGTCACTTTAAACCATATTAGAGTAATTTTGCACCCAATAAGAGTCACTTTGAACCATATACTTGTATAATTAACATTTGAACATAATAAACATCCACTTTGGCATCCCTTTACCACCTATTGGGACCACTTTCATACAAGTCAATTTTGGTCCACATTTTAGCTCTAACCAACCATATAAGTCACTTTAAACCATATTAGAGTAATTATGCACCTTATAAGACTCACTTGCCACCATATATTGGTAGAATTAACATGTTAACATCATAAACATCCAATTTGACATCGTTTAACCATCTCTTGGTACCAGTTTCATACGAGTCAATATTGGTCCCCATTTTGGCACTAATCAACCATGTAAGTCACTTTAAACCAAATTATAGTAATTTTGCACCTTATAAGACTAACTTGCCACCATATATTGGTATAATTAACATGTTAACATAATAAACATCCAATTTGACATCCTTTAACCATCTCTTGGTATCACTTTCATACGAGTCAATTTTGGTCAACATTTTGGCTTTAATCTACCATGTAAGTCACTTTAACAAATACTAGAGTAATTTTGCACCTTATAAGACTCATTGTCTACCATATATTGGTACAATTAACATGTTAACATCATAAACAGCCAAATTGACATCATTTAACCACGTCTTGGTACCACTTTAATACGAGTCAATTTTGGTCCACATTTTGGCTCTAATCAACCATGTAAGTCATTTTACACCATATTAGAGTGATTTTGCACCCTATAAGAGTCACTTTCAACCATAAACTGGTACATTTAACATTTTAACATCATAAACATCCATGTTGGCATCCTTTAACCACCTATTGGTACCACTTTCATACAAGTCAATTTTGGTCCATATTTTAGCTCTAATCAACCATATAAGTCACTTTAAACCATATTAGAGTAATTCTGCACCTTATAAGACTCAGTTGCCACCATATATTGGTATAATTAACATGTTAACATCATAAACATTTATTTGACATCCTTTAAACATCTCTTGGTACTAGTTTCAAACGAGTCAATATTGGTCCACATTTTAGCTCTAATCAACCATGTAAGTCACTTTCAACCATATTAGAGTAATTTTGCACCTTAAAAGAATAACTTGCCACCATATATTGGGAGAATTAACATGTTAACATCATAAACATCCAATTTGACATCCTTTAACTATCTCTTGGTACCACTTTCATACGAGTCAATATTGGTCCACATTTTAGCTCTAATCAACCATGTAAGTCAGTTTAAACCATATTTTAGTAATTTTGCACCTTATAAGACTCATTTTCAACCATATATTGGTACAATTACCATGTTAACATCATAACCATCCAATTTGACATCCTTAAACCACCTCTTGGTACCACTTTCATAAGAGTCAATTTTGGTCCACATTTTGGCTCTAACCAACCATGTAAGTCACTTTACACCATATTAGAGTGATTTTGCACCCTATAAGAGTCACTTTCAACCATAAACTGGTACATTTAACATTTTAACATCATAAACATCCACTTTGGCATCCTTTTACCACATATTGGTAAGAGTTTCATACAAGTCAATTTTGGTCCACATTTTAGCTCTAACCAACCATATAAGTCACTTTAAACCATATTAGAGTAATTCTGCACCTTATAAGACTCACTTGCCACAATATATTGATAGAATTAACATGTTAACATCATAAACATCCAATTTGACATCGTTTAACCATCTCTTGGTACCAATTTCATACGAGTCAATATTGGTCCACATTTTGGCTCTAATCAACCATGTAAGTCACTTTAAACCATATTAGAGTAATTTTGCACCCAATAAGAGTCACTTTGAACCATATACTTGTATAATTAACATTTGAACATAATAAACATCCACTTTGGCATCCCTTTACCACCTATTGGGACCACTTTCATACAAGTCAATTTTGGTCCACATTTTAGCTCTAACCAACCATATAAGTCACTTTAAACCATATTAGAGTAATTATGCACCTTATAAGACTCACTTGCCACCATATATTGGTAGAATTAACATGTTAACATCATAAACATCCAATTTGACATCGTTTAACCATCTCTTGGTACCAGTTTCATACGAGTCAATATTGGTCCCCATTTTGGCACTAATCAACCATGTAAGTCACTTTAAACCAAATTATAGTAATTTTGCACCTTATAAGACTAACTTGCCACCATATATTGGTATAATTAACATGTTAACATAATAAACATCCAATTTGACATCCTTTAACCATCTCTTGGTATCACTTTCATACGAGTCAATTTTGGTCAACATTTTGGCTTTAATCTACCATGTAAGTCACTTTAACAAATACTAGAGTAATTTTGCACCTTATAAGACTCATTGTCTACCATATATTGGTACAATTAACATGTTAACATCATAAACAGCCAAATTGACATCATTTAACCACGTCTTGGTACCACTTTAATACGAGTCAATTTTGGTCCACATTTTGGCTCTAATCAACCATGTAAGTCATTTTACACCATATTAGAGTGATTTTGCACCCTATAAGAGTCACTTTCAACCATAAACTGGTACATTTAACATTTTAACATCATAAACATCCATGTTGGCATCCTTTAACCACCTATTGGTACCACTTTCATACAAGTCAATTTTGGTCCATATTTTAGCTCCAATCAACCATATAAGTCACTTTAAACCATATTAGAGTAATTCTGCACCTTATAAGACTCACTTGCCACCATATATTGGTAGAAATAACTTGTTAACATGATAAACATCCAATTTGACATCTTTTAAAGATCTCTTGGTACTAGTTTCATATGAGTCAATATTGGTCCACATTGTAGCTCTAATTAACCATATAAGTCACTTTAAACCATATTAGAGTAATTTTGCACCTTATAAGACTAACTTTCCACCATATATTGGGAGAATTAACATGTTAACATCATAAACAACCAATTTGTCATTCTTTAACCATCTCTTGGTACCACTTTAATACGAGTCAATTTTGGTCCACATTTTGGCTTTTATCTACCATGTAAGTCACTTTAAACCATATTATAGTAATTTTGCACCTTATAAGACTCATTTTAAACCATATATTGGTACAATTACCATGTTAACATCATAAACATCCAATTTGACATCCTTTAACGACCTCTTGGTACCGCTTTCATACGAGTCAATTTTGGTCCACATTTTGGCTCTAATCAACCATGTAAGTCACTTTACACCATATTAGAGTGATTTTGCAACCTATAAGAGTCACTTTCAACCATAAACTAGTACATTTAACATTTTAACATCATAAACATCCACTTTGGCATCCTTTTACCACCTATTGGTAACACTTTCATACAAGTCAATTTTGGTCCACATTTTAGCTCTAACCAACCATATAAGTCACTTTAAACCATATTAGAGTAATTCTGCACCTTATAAGACTCACTTGCCACCATATATTGATAGAATTAACATGTTAACATCATAAACATCCAATTTGACATCGTTTAACCATCTCTTGGTACCAGTTTCATATGAGTTAATATTGGTCCATATTTTGGCTCTAATCAACCATGTAAGTCACTTTAAACCATATTAGAGTAATTTTGCACCCAATAAGAGTCACTTTGAACCATATAATTGCACAATTAACATTTTAACATAATAAAAATCTACTTTGGCATCCTTTTACCGCCTATTGGTATCACTTTCATACAAGTCAATTTTGGTCCACATTTTAGCTCTAACCAACCATATAAGTCACTTTAAACCATATTAGAGTAATTCTGCACCTTATAAGACTCACTTGCCACCATATATTGGTAGAATTAACATGTTAACATCATAAACATCCAATTTGACATCGTTTAACCATCTCTTCGTACCAGTTTCATACGAGTCAATATTGGTCCACATTTTGGCTCTAATCAACCATGTAAGTCACTTTAAACCATATTATAGTAATTTTGCACCTTAGAAGACTAACTTGCCACCATATATTGGTATAATTAACATGTTAACATAATAACCATCCAATTTGACATCCTTTACCCATCTCTTGGTATCACTTTCATACGAGTCAATTTTGGTCCAATTTTGGCTCTAATCTACCATGTAAGTCACTTTAAACCATACTAGAGTAATTTTGCACCTTATAAGACTCATTGTCTACCATATATTGGTACAATTAACATGTTAACATCATAAACATCCAATTTGACATCCTTTAACCACATCTTGGTACCACTTTCATACGAGTCAATTTTGGTCCACATTTTGGCTCTAATCAACCATGTAAGTCATTTTACACCATATTAGAGTGATTTTGCACCCTATAAAAGTCACTTTCAACCATAAACTGGTACATTTAACATTTTAACATCACAAACAGCCACGTTGGCATCCTTTAACCACCTATTGGTACCACTTTCATACAAGTCAATTTTGGTCCATATTTTAGCTCTGATCAACCATATAAGTCACTTTAAACCATATTAGAGTAATTCTGCACCTTATAAGACTCACTTGCCACCATATATTGGTAGAATTAACATGTTAACATCATAAACATCCAATTTGACATCCTTTAAACATCTCTTGGTACTAGTTTCAAATGAATCAATATTGGTCCAAATTTTAGCTCTAATCAACCATGTAAGTCACTTTAAACCATAATAGAGTAATTTTGCACCTTATAAAACTAACTTGCCACCATATATTGGGAGAATTATCATGTTAACATCATAAACATCCAATTTGACATCCTTTAACCATCTCTTGGTACCACTTTCATACGAGTCAATTTTGGTCCACATTTTGGCTTTAAAATACCATGTAAGTCACTTTAAACCATATTATAGTAATTTTGCACCTTATAAGACTCATTTTCAACCATATATTGGTACAATTACCATGTTAACATCATAAACATCCAATTTGACATCTTTTAACCACCTCTTGGTACCACTTTCATACGAGTCAATTTTGGTCCACATTTTGGCTCTAATCAACCATGTAAGTCACTTTACACCATATTAGAGTGATTTTGCACCCTATAAGAGTCACTTTCAACCATAAACTGGTACATTTAACATTTTAACATCATAAACATCCACTTTGGCATCCTTTTACCACCTATTGGTACCACTTTCATACAAGTCAATTTTGGTCCACATTTTAGCTCTAACCAACCATATGAGTCACTTTAAACCATATTAGAGTAATTCTGCACCTTATAAGACTCACTTGCCACCATATATGGATATAATTAACATGTTAAGATCATAAACATCCAGTTTGACATCCTTTACCCACCTCTTGGTACCACTTTCATACGAGTCAATTTTGGTCCACATTTTGGCTCTAATCAACCATGTAAGTCATTTTACACCATATTAGAGTGATTTTGCACCCTATAAGAGTCACTTTAAACATAAACTGGTACATTTAATATTTTAACATCATAAACATCCACGTTGGCATCCTTTTACCACCTATTGGTACCACTTTCATACAAGTCAATTTTAGTCCACATTTTAGCTCTAACCAACCATATAAGTCACTTTAAACCATATTAGAGTAATTCTACACCTTATAAGACTCACTTGCCACCATATATTGGTAGAATTAACATGTTAACATCATAAACATCCAATTTAACATTGTTTAACCATCTCTTGGTACCAGTTTCATACGAGTCAATTTTGGTCCACATTTTGGCTTTAATCTACCATGTAAGTCACTTTAAACCATATTATAGTAATTTTGCACCTTATAAGACTCATTTTCAACCATATATTGGTCAATTACCATGTTAACATCATAAACATCCAATTTAACATCTTTTAACAACCTCTTGGTACCACTTTCATACGAGTCAATTTTGGTCCACAGTTTGGCTCTAATCAACAATGTAAGTCACTTTACACCATATTAGAGTGATTTTGCACCCTATAAGAGTCACTTTCAACCATAAACTGGTACATTTAACATTTTAAAATCATAAACATGCACGTTGGCATCCTTTAACCACCTATTGGTACCACTTTCATAAAAGTCAATTTTGCTCCATATTTTAGCTCTAATCAACCATATAAGTCACTTTAAACCATATTAGAGTAATTATGCACCTTATAAGACTCACTTGCCACCATATATTGGTAGAATTAACATGTTAACATCATAAACATCCAATTTGACATCCTTTAAACATCTCTTGGTACTAGTTTCAAATGAGTCAATATTGGTCCACATTTTAGCTCTAATCAACCATGTAAGTCATTTTAAACCATAATAGAGTAATTTTGCACCTTATAAGACTAACTTGCCACCATATATTGGGAGAATTATCATGTTAACATCATAAACATCCAATTTGACATCCTTTAACCATCTCTTGGTACCACTTTCATACGAGTCAATTTTGGTCCACATTTTGGCTTTAAAATACCATGTAAGTCACTTTAAACCATATTATAGTAATTTTGCACCTTATAAGACTCATTTTCAACCATATATTGGTACAATTACCATGTTAACATCATAAACATCCAATTTGACATCTTTTAACCACCTCTTGGTACCACTTTCATACGAGTCAATTTTGGTCCACAGTTTGGCTCTAATCAACCATGTAAGTCACTTTACACCATATTAGAGTGATTTTGCACCCTATAAGAGTCACTTTCAACCATAAACTGGTACATTTAACATTTTAACATCATAAACATCCACTTTGGCATCCTTTTACCACCTATTGGTACCACTTTCATACAAGTCAATTTTGGTCCACATTTTAGCTCTAACCAACCATATGAGTCACTTTAAACCATATTAGAGTAATTCTGCACCTTATAAGACTCACTTGCCACCATATATGGATATAATTAACATGTTAAGATCATAAACATCCAGTTTGACATCCTTTACCCACCTCTTGGTACCACTTTCATACGAGTCAATTTTGGTCCACATTTTGGCTCTAATCAACCATGTAAGTCATTTTACACCATATTAGAGTGATTTTGCACCCTATAAGAGTCACTTTAAACATAAACTGGTACATTTAATATTTTAACATCATAAACATCCACGTTGGCATCCTTTTACCACCTATTGGTACCACTTTCATACAAGTCAATTTTAGTCCACATTTTAGCTCTAACCAACCATATAAGTCACTTTAAACCATATTAGAGTAATTCTACACCTTATAAGACTCACTTGCCACCATATATTGGTAGAATTAACATGTTAACATCATAAACATCCAATTTAACATTGTTTAACCATCTCTTGGTACCAGTTTCATACGAGTCAATTTTGGTCCACATTTTGGCTTTAATCTACCATGTAAGTCACTTTAAACCATATTATAGTAATTTTGCACCTTATAAGACTCATTTTCAACCATATATTGGTCAATTACCATGTTAACATCATAAACATCCAATTTAACATCTTTTAACAACCTCTTGGTACCACTTTCATACGAGTCAATTTTGGTCCACAGTTTGGCTCTAATCAACAATGTAAGTCACTTTACACCATATTAGAGTGATTTTGCACCCTATAAGAGTCACTTTCAACCATAAACTGGTACATTTAACATTTTAAAATCATAAACATGCACGTTGGCATCCTTTAACCACCTATTGGTACCACTTTCATAAAAGTCAATTTTGCTCCATATTTTAGCTCTAATCAACTATATAAGTCACTTTAAACCATATTAGAGTAATTATGCACCTTATAAGACTCACTTGCCACCATATATTGGTAGAATTAACATGTTAACATCATAAACATCCAATTTGACATCCTTTAAACATCTCTTGGTACTAGTTTCAAATGAGTCAATATTGGTCCACATTTTAGCTCTAATCAACCATGTAAGTCACTTTAAACCATATTAGAGTAATTTTGCACCTTATAAGACTAACTTGCCACCATATATTGGGAGAATTAACATGTTAACATCATAAACATCCAATTTGACATCCTTTAACCATCTCTTGGTACCACTTTCATACGAGTCAATTTTGGTCCACATTTTGGCTTTAATCTACCATGTAAGACACTTTAAACCATATTATAGTAATTTTGCACCTTATAAGACTCATTTTCAACCATATATTGGTACAATTACCATGTTAACATCGTAAACATCCAATTTGACATCCTTAACCACCTCTTGGTACCACTTTCATACGAGTCAATTTTGGCCCAGATTTTGGCTCTAATCAACCATGGAAGTCACTTTACACCATATTATAGTGATTTTGCACCTTATAAGAGTCACTTTCAACCATAAACTGGTACATTTAACATTTTAACATAAAAAACATCCACTGTGGCATCCTTTTACCACCTATTGGTACCACTTTCATACAAGTCAATTTTGGTCCACATTTTAGCTCTAACCAACCATATAAGTCACTTTAAATCATATTAGAGTAATTATGCACCTTATAAGACTCACTTGCCACCATAGATTGATAGAATTAACATGTTAACATCATAAATATCCAATTTGACATCGTTTAACCATCTCTTGGTACCAGTTTCATACGAGTCAATATTGGTCCACCTTTTGGTTCTAAACAACCAAGTCACTTTAAACCATATTAGAGTAATTTTGCACCCAATAAGAGTCACTTTGAACCATATACTGGTACAATTAACATTTTAAAATCATAAACATCCACTTTGGCATCCTTTTACCACCTATTGGTACCACTTTCATTCAAGTCAATTTTGGTCCACATTTTAGCTCTAACCAACCATATAAGTCACTTTAAACCATATTAGAGTAATTCTGCACCTTATAAGACTCACTTGCCACCATATATTGGGAGAATTAACATGTTAACATCTAAACATCCAATTTGACATCCTTTAACCATCTCTTGGTACCACTTTCATACAAGTCAATTTTGGTCCACATTTTGGCTTTAATCTACCTTGTAAGTCACTTTAAACCATATTATAGTAATTTTGCACCTTATAAGACTCATTTTCAACCATATATAGGTACAATTACCATGTTAACATCATAAACATCCAATTTGACATCTTTTAACCACCTCTTGGTACCACTTTTATACGAGTCAATTTTGGTCCACAGTTTGGCTCTAATCAACTTTACACCATATTAGAGTGATTTTGCACCCTATAAGAGTCACTTTCAACCATAAACTGGTAGATTTAACATTTTAAAATCATAAACATCCACGTTGGCATCCTTTAACCACCTATTGGTACCACTTTCATAAAAGTCAATTTTGGTCCATATTTTAGCTCTAATCAACCATATAAGTCACTTAAACCATATTAGAGTAATTATGCACCTTATAAGACTCACTTGCCACCATATATTGGTAGAATTAACATGTTAACATCATAAACATCCAATTTGACATCCTTTAAACATCTCTTGGTACTAGTTTCAAATGAGTCAATATTGGTCCACATTTTAGCTCTAACCAACCATATAAGTCACTTTAAACCATATTAGAGTAATTTTGCACCTTATAAGACTAACATGCCACCATATATTGGTATAATTAACATGTTAACATAATAAACATCCAATTTGACATCCTTTAACCATCTCTTGGTCCACTTTCATACGAGTCAATTTTGGTCCACATTTTGGCTCTAATCTACCATGTAAATCACTTTAAACCATTCTAGAGTAATTTTGCACCTTATAAGACTTATTGTCTACCATATATTGGTACAATTAATATGTCAACATGTTATTTCTAGAGAACTAACAATGAGATTTACAGAAGGGGGGTTGAATGTAAATCTCAAAACTTTTTCAAGTTTTGAGCAGTTTATAAAGACTGTGTGTTCAAGATGAACAAGTGTGTGAATTGCTTTAAGCTGATACAGACAGATATATATTCAAACACAAATGTAAAGAACACAATAAACCTTTAAAAACTTTTCTGGTGGATTTGTTGTTCCACCAGAGATGGTATTTCAGAAATTCTGTGATCTAAGAATTTGATCACAGCTGCATCCTAGTACAAACTAGATAATTTTTCTCTCAAGATTTTTCTAAACAGCTCTGGAAAAATTCTTATCTAATTACTAGCTACTACTTGGTTTTTATATTACCAAGTTTACAAGTGAAGACAAGGATATATAAAATAATAAAGTAAGATCTCCACTTGTTTCTTCTCCAGTTCACTCCAGTACTTTGTTGACTTAATGTCTCTTTATACTAGAGTAGAACGGCTGCTTTTTCTGATATTCCTGAAATTAGGCTGCCACATTTCAGTTATCTCTGTTCACCCACGTGCCTCTGTTTGTAGGTACAACTACCACTTATCAACGGTTAATCAACAGAACATCCGTTGAAGCTTTCATCCGTTGATGCACTCATCCGTTGAAGGATGTTATCCGTTGAAGCTTTAGAGACATCCGTTGAAGCTTAGCTTCTCATCCGTTGAAGGTCTTTAAGTCATCCGTTGATACCACTTCATTTATACAAAATTACAAGGCATGAAATATTTACAATTGGCCTTCCTATCTGCATATCTTCTAGTAGTCAACATGACTCATAGTTTCTCTCAACTTCTAAGAATTACATCTTAAATACAGAGACTGAAATATGCTACAACACTAGACTTATTTCTAAGTAAAGCTACACCATCAACGGATAGCCAAAGTGGTCTTATCCGTTGAGGCTACAGACACTGAATTTCTACTTAAGTGTTTTGTTAAACATATCATCAAACTAATGCACATATATTCCTAACAATCTCCCCCTATTTATGTCTATAAGAATTGTAGGCATAAATTCAGGGTTAACTTGATGATAACAAAACACTTAACAGATATATGAATTGAAACTAAGTAGAAATTTGAAAATGCTGCAAAAATGTATGTACTAGGAGGAAATTGAAGATTTACAGTATTTCCAAGGATACTCCTTTAGCCTGAGCAAATCATCTTTTTCTTCTTTGTTCCCTGGTTTTCTTTCCTAGCCCTTTGTCATTTTCCTCAATTTGGAGTTGGAGTTGTCTGAAGAATTCAGCTTCATCTTCAACACTGATATCCAACTTAGATTGCATTTCCTTGAGAGTTTCATTGCTGGCAATCTTGAGTTGGTCTTCAAGTCTGAAAAATCTTCTGACTCCTTTATCATCTCTAAATTCCATCAACCAATGAGGTGATTTGTGAATTGTAATTCCCCTTTCTTGAATGAGTAAAGTCCTGGGTAAAGCATTGGGCTCCCTCCAAGTTTTCCTTATATTGGCAATCTTGTTGAGAATTTCAGTCTTGGCAGTTCTGGTAAAGCCAGAATCCTTTTGTATAGCTGAAAAGACTCTAATCAAGGTAGAGTAGCCTTCATTCAGAATCCTGTGGAGAGGCCATGTTCTTTCCCCAGCTCCTTTGTATCTGAACACTAATCTCTCTGGTAGCTGTCTGTAAGCAGCTATTCCTCTTACATCCTCCAGCTCATCCAGATAGAGTTCAATGTCTGAAATTTCTTTTATGTCACAGATGTGAACATAATCATCTTTAGAAATGGATGGCTTAGGCTTAGGCTTTTGTTTTTGAGTGAATTTCTTAGAGGTTATGGGAGG
This sequence comes from Apium graveolens, assembly GCF_009905375.1. Classification (NCBI taxonomy): domain Eukaryota; kingdom Viridiplantae; phylum Streptophyta; class Magnoliopsida; order Apiales; family Apiaceae; genus Apium; species Apium graveolens. The sequence goes on from NW_027418759.1 coordinate 36,750, forward strand.
TGTAGATTTGGGTTTTCTTTTCTGTTTCTTTGGTAGTGGAAGAGTGGTTAGAAAGGTAGGCAATTTGATGGTGTCCCAATCAATAGGTTCCTCTTTTGGAATGATTGGTTCACCATGGATGTTTATAGTGGGATTAGCAACAAGAGGTTCAGGTATGGAAGGTAGTGGTTTAGATATAGATTTGGTTACTTCAGTATTATCTTCACTCCTTCTATGTGCCTTGGCCTTTCTTCTGTTTCCCTTCTGCCATTCCTCTCTTTCTTCCATACTCTCACCAAATATACTCCCAAAAACCTCATCTAGGTTTGCAATCTTGTCTTCACCCCTGACTTCAATTCCTTTCTCTTCTTCAACTTGACTTGACTTTAGCTGTTGTTCAAGCTTTGCTTGTGCTCTTTTGTCAGCCTTTAGTTGCTTGACTTCTTCCTTCTTGGCTATTGAGAATTTGGGATGTCCTTGCATCACACATATGCTCTTTCCCTCTCTAGAGATAATAGCCCTATTTCTCCTTACAGCCTCATCCATGGTCTCTTTGAGATAAGCAATACTCCTACCTAAAAGCTTGTTCTCATCAGCTTTTGGAGGAGGAAAGTCCACTTCTTTTAAAGGATTCTTTGTAGAGTCCTTATTGGATCTTTTATTGGGCTTGAGAATTATAGCTTGTAGTTCTTTGGAAGAAGCTTCTCCATCCTTATGTCTCCCTACTGGCTTGAGCTCCATGTTGATTGGTTCAATCTTTGTGCTATATTTCACAGATGTTGATTTATCTTGTGTAGAGCCAAACAACAGTTGCAACCTTTCATCAATTCTCCTCCTTTGCTCTTTCACTTGAATTTCAGCTGCTGCTAGCTGAATCAAATCAATTCCATCAGGCTTTCCTTTGATTTGAATGATTGGAGAAGTAGTGATGGCAGGAACTAGCACTTTAGATATTTTGATTTTTGTAGATGGCTCTCCTTCCCCTTCCCTTTTACTCTCCCCCTTTTTGTTATCATCAAGGAGAGGGGTCAAGCCTTGTGCTTTTGCCAGCTGCATTAGGAGACTGGTTTGAGATTGTTGGTTGTGAAGAATGGCGGCCACAGAATCTTCAATAACTTGAACTCTGTCTTCCAACTTGGCCAGCCTTTTCTCAGTAACTGATTCCTTTTTCAATCTCAAAACCAAGTCCTGCAATGTACCATAGGGCATGACTGAATCCAATTTTTCAGAAATGTAGGATTTCAAGTCAGCAATATCCTTCCTGAGATCATCCATACTCAGATTCTGCTTTACTTGCTGCAACTTCATGAGATGCAGTGAGTCCAGGTGAGCTTGAAGGATAGCCTTGATACTTGCATGTGAAGTGTTCTGAATGGCCTGTTGAATAGTGTTGATTTGTTTGACTAAGGAGACATTGAATTCCCCTGATCTATACTCCTTTGTCAAAGCCCATTCAGGTAGATTTGGAATTGAACTAGGGCCTTCATCTCCCCCTAAGTTCATGCTTCCATCAAAAGAAACAGAGTCATCATCATCAGAATTTACTCCAAATTCCTCAGATGGCTCACCAACTGTAATAACCCCAATTTTTGGGAAATTTTTGAAACCCTTATGAATAGTGTTTTTGCTGAATGAGAAAACTTTTCATGCCACACTATGTAGGGGTTCTGATATGGATATTCTGAGATTTTATTAGTACTTTATATGGGATATAAGTGTATGTAAAGATCGTCAGAATCCAAATCCGAACACTTTGATTTTTCCCGGAAATACACTAGATACGGAAAGATTTGAGAAAAAGGTAACAGGATAAAAAGGATTTAAATTAAAGGATTATAGGAGAGGATCATAAAAGGAATATAATATATTGAGAAAGGTTAAGGGAACCTAAGTAATAAGATCCCGGGTATGATCCTTCAAACGATAAACGAAAACGAAAGTTAAGCGAACCGTATAACAGATCAGCGGTCATTAGGCAAACAATTAGGAAGTTAATCAAAGGGATTATAGAGGATGATGTCACCCAACCAATGAGAAGAGGACAAGGAGGGGAGGATGACATCATGAGGATGACACAAGCATGACATGGGAAGGAAGGAGATGTGGTGGCTTTTTAACCACACAAAATCAAGGGCAACTAGGTAATTTACTAAAACAAACACAAAAATCAAACCAACCAAGCCAAGCAAATCATTTTTCATCAAAATCAAAAAGAAACCAAGGCATTGTTCTTCATGCTCTCGGCCAAAACAGAACCAGAACACTAAAACTGCTGTATCTCCTTCATTTCTCACTCAAATATTGTGTTCTATAGCTCATTGGAAAGGTATTGAGATGGCCTACAACTCTTGTTCACAAGTCTCGTCCAAATAATCATGTTAAGACCCTCATTTTTACAGTTCTTTAAATCGGACTTTTAGAAACTTCAAAGCCTAACTTTGTGTTCTTGATTTCTTTGGAAAGATCAAGCTTGTAGGAGGCTCCCTAAGGCTTCCTAGCAACTTAACACCTCCCAAGGAAGGTATAAACTTCAAACCCTAGCCTTTACTTTATTTGTTAGTAAGTTTAATGGTTGGTGTTGTGAAATGAGAAACATGGATTGTGATTATTAGTAGTTTGGTTTGATTTGGAAGTGTTTTTGGTAATTGAAGCTTGATTATAGTTCATAGGTCGTGATTGTGGTTGTTTGAGTTGAAAACCTTGGAGATTATAGACTGATGTGGTATGGTTTAGGTGAAGTTTTGTTGTATTGATGGTTATGAGTTGGTTGGTGGTTAATTGGAGTAGTTTAAACATTGGTAATCGCGTAAACATACCCGTCGTAACGTCCGATTTTCTTTGGACTGTTTTTGTGCATAACATTAGGACCCGAGAACCCCCTGCTAGATTATGACCACTGCCATTTTTAGATAGCTCATGTTACGAGCTTCGTTTTGATATGTAGTTCGTTCGATTCCGATGCACGGTTTAGGAGAAACGACCGTTTCAAGTAACGGCGTTTCGCGAACTAAACTTTTCCCCTCGCCTTACTTTGAAACATAGGTTAAAGACCAAAAAGGGTTAATTAATGCATGAAACATTTATGGTAAGTGTGTTAGGCAGTTGGTAAGACACTCGCGAAGGAATCGCCTTAAAACTCGTAAAGGTTAAATTATTAAAAATGGTGGAGCCGAGGGTACTCGAGTGACTTAAGAGAATCAGTAAGCGCAAAACGAGCGTTAGAGTCTGAGTTGGTTAGAGTATAGATTTACAAGTGACTTTGGTTTAATTCTAACTTACTTGTTGTTTATAGGTTACCAGACTCGTCCCGAGCCATTCGTAACCCCCAGTCGCTCAGGCAAGTTTTCTACCCGATATACTGTTGTTGTGATGTAAATATATGTATATGCATTATCTTGTGATAGTGCATGATTGTTATTAGCAAATTTTGCGATATATTGGAGCATGCTGATATGGTATATATGCATGTCTGTTTCGTAATCTGGTTATCTATCTGTTGATTTCAATGCTTATAGTTGCATAATACCTATGCTAGAAATAAGCAAGTAGTTGCGTATACCCTTAGTATAGGGGATAAAAGGTGAACATATTTCTAAACCGGGAGTCGATGTTCCCGAGTATATTATATATATATATATTTATATATATATGGATATAGTTTTTAAAACTATGGATCGAATAAGGTTTATTCGATACCTTTATTTTACTTAATTGAATATTAATTTGAGTATTCATTCGAGGGCTTATGACTCAGTTTATTTTATTATTTGAATATTATTTGAATATTCATTCGAGGGCTTATGACTCAGTTTATATTATTATTGAATATTACTTGGATATTCATTTGAGGATGTATGACTCCTTTATTTTATGAATATTATTTATAGTATTCATTCGAGGTATTATGACTCCGCTTATTACTTAATAATATTCTTTATTGTATTAAAGAATAAGGTGTCGATAATCAAACTTACTTTTGATTATTCAAATAAAGATATTACTTTCGTATAAGTATATCTTTGATTATTTGCTATTCATTTCAAGTATAAGTTTTAATACTTCTATTTCAATTATTTTATAAAGATTATTCTTTATGGGAATATTATTTAAATAATAATATTCAGACATTTTCTAAATATTCTGGGGACTGATTTACTTCATTAAATCAGCTTCACTCCAAACATTCTTAAAAATGTTTTGCGAGTCTTCAAAATGATTTTTTTTAAAAGTTAGAGCGGATCCCAAAACTCATTTTTTTTAAGATCCTCCTTTCGAAGGGGATTTAAATACTCGCTCAAAACCTGAGGGATCCGGCTCTGTGGTGTGTTTTATATTCGCAACAAGGTTGCTGTTTTGATAAATGAATTGATTACTTACCCAACACTCGGGAAGTAAAATTCTTGGAACAAGTTAATCCATTAACAGGCATCACTGGGGAAATATCGGTGAGTTCTCCTTTCCAAATAGATACGACTTCTTGGTGGAGCCGTATCAACAAGTTTCTACTTGGGGAAAGTGGGGACAAGCTTTACGTTTCAGAGTCATGGATTTCATCTGAACTAGGAGTGGCGTAAGTGGCCGAGTAGCGCCGGCCCAGCCTTATTATATTGGCCCAAATGGCCTGGAAGTTCCGCTAAGGCGGTCCATTCCTTAGGAGTTCAGTGTTCGGTTGACAAGTAAATCCGACAGGTTCTCCTCTACATGTAGAAAATGGTGGGGTTGTACTACTACGACTGATCATCGTAAGTGGTCTTCCTGGCGCGGCAAACTCCCGTAATGAGTTCATCATCCAATTGGATAATTTCTGCAACACTACCCAGAGCACTTCGATAGAAAGGCTACGGTTGGGCGATTGTTGAGTGTTGGCAGGGTCAAGTTTTCAAAATGATGTTTACATCAAATGAAGTATCTCGTAACTTCATTTTATTTTGATAATATTTTAAAGATTTAATCTATTCAAATCTTGCCTTATAGTCTCATCTATGTGATGAACTTTTGAAGCTAATTATAACTTGAACGGTGGTAGTTCAAGTAGTATTTGGGAAAGATATAAGTATATTGGGGTATCTTGTAACTTCATCTTTTAAACTTATATCTAATTAATAATTGTCTTATGAATGACAAAGATTTTCAGAAAAACGTTGAGACAAGGTTAGATATATGAGATCACCTTGCAACGATATTTTTTTTATACAGTTATACACTGGGACTTTGTGTATATTGTGCATGGAAGAGGACTTCCAATATTTTGAAAAGTATATATGTATATATATATATATACTGAATATTTTGCGACTTCATCGCATTAAGATATCAACTTGGTTCATTTCTTTTGACCAAGACTTTCATGAGTACTATGAGAAGGCTCATATATTGTTAATCATTATACATATTATTTTGGTGGGCTTGCTGCTCACCCTTGCTTTCTTCTTTCATCACACAACATCAGATAGACAAGATGAACCGGACCAAGCTCCCGATTCGCAAGAGGTTAGGAGACGTTCCGCAGTTTTCTAGAAGCACTGATGCCGCCATAGCTGAGGTAGGAACTACCAATAGGCTAGGCTTTCAACTTTTGATGTATCAGATTATGTATATTTATGAATTGTAATAATGGCAAAGAAATGTAAATTTATTCAGAAACCTGTTTAAGGTGTATTGGCATATAATTGTGGAATAAAACGACTTGTGATTATTTTTGGATATTCATCTCTGAGACTATAACTTGTGGTGTGTGTGTTTATTGTGGGGTCACAGTACAGAGTAGTTGATTATTTATTAAGATTGGGTGTTGTTAAGGGAAATGGAACTCGTGACAACCCGGATCCCCGACCCCGGATTTGGGGGTGTTACAGAAATGGTATCAGAGCTAAGCGTTATAAACCTCAGAGATGATGAGACGTTAAGATAATAAGTTCACTAAGATAATAAGAACTCTTGCCAAGTTCATAGTCGAACTACCTAACGTAGTACTGACAGTTAAAACCCTTATGGGAACCCTTATAAATGTAGCGATAGAAGCGTAGTTCGTTATCGTATATGGTAGCGGGACTCCGAACCCTGAAGTTGAGGAACATCAACGCGATGATGTTTTATTACTAATTGGAGATCAGATTGTGGATCCAATAGAGCGTCCTAACGCAGGACCGGATGATGTTGATATTGAGGATGTAGCGGTTGAGGATGTTGTCCTAGAAGGGATAGTTGCTGAGGAGGATCCCATGGAGGATCCTGACGAGATTGGATAAAGGACCACTGATGAATTGATGACCCTGGTTGGGTCGACTACCAGAGGTAGGATTGGCCGGTCACTACCAGAGGTTCGTTCAAGTTTGTAAAGATAGTAGCCCCTTTAACGCGGCTTACTCGTAAGACTGAGAAGTTCGAATGGACAGAGAAATGCGAGAACAACTTTTAAGAACCGAAGCAAAGGTTGGTGACGTTCCCTATGTTGGCGTTGCTGGATGGAAAATGAGATTTTGTGATTTGTAAGTGACGCTTCGCATAAGGAATTAGGGTGCTTCTTATATAGCACAGCAAGATAATCGCGTCTGCGTCAAGACAATTAAGGGAATTTAAAATTCGATATCCCCACCCATGAGCTTGGGCTCGTGGCAATAGTTTTGCCCTAAAGATTTGAGGCACTACTTGTATGGAGAGAAGTGTGAGATTCACAAACCATAGGAGCTCTAGTACATTCTTACGTAGAAAGAGCTCAACATACGCCAGAGGAGGCGGTTAGAGCTAATCAAGAATTATGATTGGGAGATTCTTTATCATTCGGGGAAAGCCAATATGGTGGCTGATGCCCTTAGTAAAAAGGAGAGACTCAAGATGATAATGTCTTTTGGAGAGTTTATAAGAGATTTTGAGAAAATGGAAATAGTAGTGAAGGTAACCGGAGCCGGTACCGAAAAGCTGTTTGAGATAGCAATACAACCCGAAGTATTGAAAAAGAACATATTGTGCCAGTAAAAGTGATGAATGAAGGCAGAGAGCCAACAAATAGGTATGAGATTAATACCGAGAGTGATGATAAGGGAATAATGAGGTATTCCTATAGAATTTGGGTTCCAAATGTTTAAGAGCTTAAAGATGAAATCTTAGATGAAAGCTAGTTTGAGGAATAAGAGTTAGAGCAAACCCTGAACGTGATAGTCAGGGAGGTTGCCACCAAGACAAAAGGAACCCATAACATGATGAAGTGAAAAATGAGGATTTAAATTATGTAAGATGACCCCAATTATGGGGAGTAGGAAGAAATATTTAGACTGAGGAAACAAAAGTCGAGTAAGGACAGGAGACCCGAGATGGTACCCCTATACGGCAATTCATGGACCTGTCTAAAGAGAACTTAGACTATTATCCCCAACCACCACCCTGAGGAGACAGTGCGGTGGGAAATTCTTTCATGACCTTTAAGTCGCTAAGCTCTCAGAGTTCCAAGGAACAAGCTGACCCAGTCGAGGCAAGAGCCTGGCTAAAGGAAATAGATGAATCATTTGAGATTCTAAATGATTGACGAACCACAAAAGACTGTTTTGTCACTTACCCTCCTAAGAGAGAGACCACCCGCTGGTGAAAGGCCAAGGAAGGCACGGAGCAAGAGATTATAATAAACTGATTTAAGTTCAGTCAATTGTTTTCAGGAAAGTACTTCCCAAGGTTATGGAGATAGTGTAAAAGCTTAAGAGCCAGAACAAAGGCAGACGAGTATGATGAATTATGAATCTAAGTTGTAAAAGTTATCAAGATTCTTTCTGAAGACACGAATCCAGAATGACGGGATGTTTGAAATCAATGCTTATGTTGTGTTGGTTCATGAAATAACGATAAGAGAAAGGAATATAAAGGCAAGAGAGTTTGAGGAATGATAAGGGAGTTGGGTATGAGGAAACCCTAAAGACTCGTAGAAATAGAAATAGAAAAGTAGGTAATCGTCCGGATAAGAGTGATTCACCATGAGTTAAATTGATGGTTGAAGGTATAAGAGATACATATATTTTATCCCCTGTAAGTTGGGAAGATTTGAGGAAACCTTGAGATAATTAGAAGGATAAATAATGAGACGCGGATAGACTGAGGAGACAAGAAAGTAAGAAATTAAGAAAATTGGGTGAAGGAAGTGACCTTCAAGAAGGTAAAGTGTAAGACCGGTGGCATGATACCCAGAAAGGGAGATGCCAGATATGAAAGATATCCCAACATTGAGATGACTGTTGAGATAAACAACAAAAGTAAATAAGGAATTATTAAGAAGAAGTTCACGTTGAACATGACCAATATCTTCCAGAACATCCATGTTATCATTACCAAATCAAGAAAGAAAAGTGGATGACCATTGTTATCTTTTGGAGGCCATATGGATTGACCTCAATTTGAATAAGGATGCTATTATGAAGTTAGGTATAGACTATCGAGGTGGGAATGATTGAATAAGACACCCTTATCAGGGATATATGACTTGATTTATCCATGGAAGGATGCAGGTACCTTTTAAAGGTGGAATTAAGGATAGAACATCGGTAACTTAAAATGAATCCTAGGGGAATGCATAAAGGTTGGAATTTCACCCTTAATAGGGACAGTATGAGTTTTGACAGTATGATTTGGAAAGGGTTAATGTAGCAACAACCTTTAAGAATCAGTGGAGAAATTTTTCAGAAGTATATAGACAATGGTTCTAGTAATAGTAAATGGTATTTTAATATGCCCTGTATCTAGGGAATACAGGAGGAACGATTGAAGGATAACCTTAGAGGTTTTACAAGGAGAAAGGTAATATTCAAAATTTTCAAGAATAGAAATGTTGATAAAGGAAATATGACGTAATTATAATGTTGCCAAGTGGGACACGTGTTAAACCACGAGAAAGTATGAATCGAACAAGTAATGGTCGAAATTATTCAGGGCAATTAGGACTTAAGATAAAAGATGTTCTAATTATGATTGAGAGTCAGTCATGTCAGTGATTAACCTCTAAAGACTGAGGCAATAACTTATGGAAAAATGGTGATTTTTTTTTACTCATCAGATTTTAAGGAAAGCATTTTCACATAAGCTGTGATTGAAATAAGGTAGAAAATTTATTTGGAGATGGTTAAAGTGACATTGACTGTAAGGAAATTTTACTATCAGGAAAGGGCAAAGAGGTGGCCGACACTTTAAAGGTAAGAGGATAATTATAGGCGCTTGTGCCAAAAGAATACAGTGATGATGGTTAAAACTGTGAAGGTTGTATTATGGTTTGGAAGATTGACATTCCTTCTGATGATTGTGCAATACCCAGCCGTAATAGTAGTTGGTAAAGGTTTAATTCGTGTAATCGCCATGAGCGGGCTATCTATCTTAGAAGGTACTATCTTGAGAATGAGCCTGGACCATGTTTCAAAAGGACTAAACGAACCTTTGAGATCAGGAGTGTTCTTCATGAATCAGAAATGGTGATTATGTTACCTCCTTAGAAGGATTTGATATGACATGTATGGACTCCGTATGGTTAGCTATTAAGATTTCATGGAAAGTGAATGATGACAGTGGGTCAGTGGTGGACCATAGTAAGGCAGCAATGATTCTGCGAGTAACGAGCTGATTACAACCGTGAGAGTTGTATTGGAATGGATGTTGAGATTGAGTACCACTAAACGGGTCATGGTAGTGTATAAGTTATCATTGATAGACTAATTAAGTAGAGTATCTACCTATTGAATATTTATTCCCTCTTATGAAAAGAGAGTCGTATTACTATATGAGGAAGGTTGCGGTGCAAGCATAGAACTCTAGTAACGGTGATGTCTAAAATGAGATCCCAGGTTCGATTTTCGAAATCGAGGGAGTTTCAAAGGTGATTGTGTATAAGCTCGAGGAAGAGCATGGGTCCATAGAATGATGGACGGAATAGAAATATTTAGGCATGGGAAATATGATGCTATAATACTTGATGCTGATATAAATACGTATATGTTTTGTTCTCCTATGACAAACCTCTATAGTTCAAAGGTAGGTTCCAAGCCAGATATTTTGTGGCAGTATATTTTTTTATATATACAATTCTCTTCAGTTCGTTCTTTTCTCTTCTTTTCATTTCATGTAAGTTGAGAAGAACAACCCTTCCAGAAGGGGAGGTATTGCCGAATGACTGTCTATCTGTGTGATAGAAGCCTAGTAGGATACCAACTATTATTTAATTGCTTGTCAAGTACTAAAGGCTGGCCACCTTCTGTACTAACTATGCGAGATAACAAGTGTTCATGATCATAGTGATCTCTCAATAAATTCTTTTACTTCTATATGAAGGATTAAGCTTTCGAAAATAGAAACAGCTGAAAAAGGAGTAGTAAAGTTATGGGGGTATTCAGAATGGGAACACATTCGTAATACTAAGGTTGACGTGGTTATTAAAAGGTTATAGAACGCTAACGAGCAAAAGTATAACCAGTATAATATTAGGAACGGAAGGTAGTAGCGATTACGAACTCGAAAAGAATGGGTATTGAGAAGCAAAAGCTCTAATGCTAAACGCTATAATGAGAGTCTGTGCAATAGACTTGAAAAAATTTGGAATGATCACTTAACGCGGATTTAGTTATATCACGACAATAGATCATATGTCATTATCGAGGTGTCACCTTATGAGATCCTTGAGGGAAGATAATGTCGATCTCCCTTATGTTAGGATGAAGTTGTAGAGCGCAAGATGCTCGGACCCGTAGTAGTCCAAAGGACCAGGGATATAATAGATCTAATCAGAGGACGGCTGGTAGTAACCCAAGATGGACATAAGAGGTATGCTGATTTGACTCAAAAAGGACAAAGAGTATGAAATAGGGGGCCTAGTAATGTTATAGGTATCCCCTTGGAAACCCTTGAAAAAGGATTGATGAGGTTCGGAAAGAAAGGAAAGCTAAGTCTACAATTTGTTGGACCCTTGGATATATTAAGACGTTTGGGAAGTTAGCATATGAGCTAGCCCTACCCCCGAACCTGTAGCAAGTTCATAACGTGTTCCACGTATCAATGTTAAGGAAGTGTAATTCGGATGCCAGACAAATAGGGGCATATGAGCGCATAGACATGCAACCAGACGTGACCTATATGGAGCAACCAGGAAGGGTATAGAGTAAAAAGGAATGAGTGCTTAGGAGAAGGGTTATCAAACTAGTAAGAGTTTGATGGTAGAACCACAATGTGGGAAAATTTACTCGAGAGTTAGAAAGTGCAATGCTAAGAGAGTATCCCTATTCATTTTCTATCTGATTCCGGGACGGAATCCTTTTAAGGAGGGGAGACTGTAATAACCCCAATTTTTGGGAAATTTTTGAAACCCTTATGAATAGTGTTTTTGCTGAATGAGAAAACTTTTCATGCCACACTATGTAGGGGTTCTGATATGGATATTCTGAGATTTTATTAGTACTTTATATGGGATATAAGTGTATGTAAAGATCGTCAGAATCCAAATCCGAACACTTTGATTTTTCCCGGAAATACACTAGTTACGGAAAGATTTGAGAAAAAGGTAACAGGATAAAAATGATTTAAATTAAAGGATTATAGGAGAGGATCATAAAAGGAATATAATATATTGAGAAAGGTTAAGGGAACCTAAGTAATAAGATCCCGGGTATGATCCTTCAAACGATAAACGAAAACGAAAGTTAAGCGAACCGTATAACAGATCAGCGGTCATTAGGCAAACAATTAGGAAGTTAATCAAAGGGATTAGAGAGGATGATGTCACCCAACCAATGAGAAGAGGACAAGGAGGGGAGGATGACATCATGAGGATGACACAAGCATGACATGGGAAGGAAGGAGATGTGGTGGCTTTTTAACCACACAAAATCAAGGGCAACTAGGTAATTTACTAAAACAAACACAAAAATCAAACCAACCAAGCCAAGCAAATCATTTTTCATCAAAATCAAAAAGAAACCAAGGCATTGTTCTTCATGCTCTCGGCCAAAACAGAACCAGAACACTAAAACTGCTGTATCTCCTTCATTTCTCACTCAAATATTGTGTTCTATAGCTCATTGGAAAGGTATTGAGATGGCCTACAACTCTTGTTCACAAGTCTCGTCCAAATAATCATGGCAAGACTCTCATTTTTACAGTTCTTTAAATCGGACTTTTAGAAACTTCAAAGCCTAACTTTGTGTTCTTGATTTCTTTGGAAAGATCAAGCTTGTAGGAGGCTCCCTAAGGCTTCCTAGCAACTTAACACCTCCCAAGGAAGGTATAAACTTCAAACCCTAGCCTTTACTTTATTTTTTAGTAAGTTTAATGGTTGGTGTTGTGAAATGAGAAGCATGGATTGTGATTATTAGTAGTTTGGTTTGATTTGGAAGTGTTTTTGGTAATTGAAGCTTGATTATAGTTCATAGGTCGTGATTGTGGTTGTTTGAGTTGAAAACCTTGGAGATTATAGACTGATGTGGTATGGTTTAGGTGAAGTTTTGTTGTATTGATGGTTATGAGTTGGTTGGTGGTTAATTGGAGTAGTTTAAACATTGGTAATCGCGTAAACATACCCGTCGTAACGTCCGATTTTCTTTGGACTGTTTTTGTGCATAACATTAGGACCCGAGAACCCCCTGCTAGATTATGACCACTGCCATTTTTAGATAGCTCATGTTACGAGCTTCGTTTTGATATGTAGTTCGTTCGATTCCGATGCACGGTTTAGGAGAAACGACCGTTTCAAGTAACGGCGTTTCGCGAACTAAACTTTTCCCCTCGCCTTACTTTGAAACATAGGTTAAAGACCAAAAAGGGTTAATTAATGCATGAAACATTTATGGTAAGTGTGTTAGGCAGTTGGTAAGACACTCGCGAAGGAATCGCCTTAAAACTCGTAAAGGTTAAATTATTAAAAATGGTGGAGCCGAGGGTACTCGAGTGACTTAAGAGAATCAGTAAGCGCAAAACGAGCGTTAGAGTCTGAGTTGGTTAGAGTATAGATTTACAAGTGACTTTGGTTTAATTCCAACTTACTTGTTGTTTATAGGTTACCAGACTCGTCCCGAGCCATTCGTAACCCCCAGTCGCTCAGGCAAGTTTTCTACCCGATATACTGTTGTTGTGATGTAAATATATGTATATGCATTATCTTGTGATAGTGCATGATTGTTATTAGCAAATTTTGCGATATATTGGAGCATGCTGATATGGTATATATGCATGTCTGTTTCGTAATCTGGTTATCTATCTGTTGATTTTAATGGTTATAGTTGCATAATACCTATGCTAGAAATAAGCAAGTAGTTGCGTATACCCTTAGTATAGGGGATAAAAGGTGAACATATTTCTAAACCGGGAGTCGATGTTCCCGAGTATATTATATATATATATATATTTATATATATATGGATATAGTTTTTAAAACTATGGATCGAATAAGGTTTATTCGATACCTTTATTTTACTTAATTGAATATTAATTTGAGTATTCATTCGAGGGCTTATGACTCAGTTTATTTTATTATTTGAATATTATTTGAATATTCATTCGAGGGCTTATGACTCAGTTTATATTATTATTGAATATTACTTGGATATTCATTTGAGGATGTATGACTCCTTTATTTTATGAATATTATTTATAGTATTCATTCGAGGTATTATGACTCCGCTTATTACTTAATAATATTCTTTATTGTATTAAAGAATAAGGTGTCGATAATCAAACTTACTTTTGATTATTCAAATAAAGATATTACTTTCGTATAAGTATATCTTTGATTATTTGCTATTCATTTCAAGTATAAGTTTTAATACTTCTATTTCAATTATTTTATAAAGATTATTCTTTATGGGAATATTATTTAAATAATAATATTCAGACATTTTCTAAATATTCTGGGGACTGATTTACTTCATTAAATCAGCTTCACTCCAAACATTCTTAAAAATGTTTTGCGAGTCTTCAAAATGATTTTTTTTAAAAGTTAGAGCGGATCCCAAAACTCATTTTTTTTAAGATCCTCCTTTCGAAGGGGATTTAAATACTCGCTCAAAACCTGAGGGATCCGGCTCTGTGGTGTGTTTTATTTTCGCAACAAGGTTGCTGTTTTGATAAATGAATTGATTACTTACCCAACACTCGGGAAGTAAAATTCTTGGAACAAGTTAATCCATTAACAGGCATCACCTGGGAAATATCGGTGAGTTCTCCTTTCCAAATAGATACGACTTCTTGGTGGAGCCGTATCAACAAGTTTCTACTTGGGGAAAGTGGGGACAAGCTTTACGTTTCAGAGTCATGGATTTCATCTGAACTAGGAGTGGCGTAAGTGGCCGAGTAGCGCCGGCCCAGCCTTATTATATTGGCCCAAATGGCCTGGAAGTTCCGCTAAGGCGGTCCATTCCTTAGGAGTTCAGTGTTCGGTTGACAAGTAAATCCGACAGGTTCTCCTCTACATGTAGAAAATGGTGGGGTTGTACTACTACGACTGATCATCGTAAGTGGTCTTCCTGGCGCGGCAAACTCCCGTAATGAGTTCATCATCCAATTGGATAATTTCTGCAACACTACCCAGAGCACTTCGATAGAAAGGCTACGGTTGGGCGATTGTTGAGTGTTGGCAGGGTCAAGTTTTCAAAATGATGTTTACATCAAATGAAGTATCTCATAACTTCATTTTATTTTGATAATATTTTAAAGATTTAATCTATTCAAATCTTGCCTTATAGTCTCATCTATGTGATGAACTTTTGAAGCTAATTATAACTTGAACGGTGGTAGTTCAAGTAGTATTTGGGAAAGATATAAGTATATTGGGGTATCTTGTAACTTCATCTTTTAAACTTATATCTAATTAATAATTGTCTTATGAATGACAAAGATTTTCAGAAAAACGTTGAGACAAGGTTAGATATATGAGATCACCTTGCAACGATATTTTTTTTTATACAGTTATACACTGGGACTTTGTGTATATTGTGCATGGAAGAGGACTTCCAATATTTTGAAAAGTATATATGTATATATATATATACTGAATATTTTGCGACTTCATCGCATTAAGATATCAACTTGGTTCATTTCTTTTGACCAAGACTTTCATGAGTACTATGAGAAGGCTCATATATTGTTAATCATTATACATATTATTTTGGTGGGCTTGCTGCTCACCCTTGCTTTCTTCTTTCATCACACAACATCAGATAGACAAGATGAACCGGACCAAGCTCCCGATTCGCAAGAGGTTAGGAGACGTTCCGCAGTTTTCTAGAAGCACTGATGCCGCCATAGCTGAGGTAGGAACTACCAATAGGCTAGGCTTTCAACTTTTGATGTATCAGATTATGTATATTTATGAATTGTAATAATGGCAAAGAAATGTAAATTTATTCAGAAACCTGTTTAAGGTGTATTGGCATATAATTGTGGAATAAAACGACTTGTGATTATTTTTGGATATTCATCTCTGAGACTATAACTTGTGGTGTGTGTGTTTATTGTGGGGTCACAGTACAGAGTAGTTGATTATTTATTAAGATTGGGTGTTGTTAAGGGAAATGGAACTCGTGACAACCCGGATCCCCGACCCCGGATTTGGGGGTGTTACACCAGCTGTAGAAGGCATCTTGGTAATAGCAGCTTTATCCCTTTGAAGAGATTCTGTTGTGTGTACTAGATGTAGTGTCTTTTCTGCCTCCTCATTGCCCTGAGCAGCCAACATTTGATAGGCTGACACAGGATGAGTAAAAGTGTCAGCATCCAAGGAAATGTTATCAATTACAGCTTTGTAATGTTGCTGAAATTGTCTTTCCTTTTCAGCATCATCCACAATCATTGACTCACTAGCAATGGCTGGTTCCACCCTTATATCTACTGTACCTGCCTTTCTCTCTTTTTCTCTATTTTCTTGCATCAGGGGCTCCCCCTGGCTCACACAACTCACTCCCTCACCTTCACCTACTAAGGTGGTACTCCTCTCACTTACTTTTGCCATGCTGGAAGAAATAGCATGCATTTTTGAGCTCTCAATCTCTCCTTTTGCCTGGGAGCAACCCAGCCTCTCACTCAAATTTTCACTCCCTTCCCTCAATCCTAAGAGTGATTGCACAGTATTCATGTCTTCTACACTTGGAATTGATTCAGTTATGTGTGGAGAGACTATCAACGGATGTGGAATATCCGTTGAAGGTGAAACTGATGTTATCAACGGATAACTGCTGTTAAGCTTATCCGTTGAAGAGCAACCACTTGTCAACGGATGAGTGATATCCGTTGAAGAAGGAAAAGAAGTTGAAATTGAAAGTGATATAACTGTTGAATCTGTGTAGATTGATTTGAGATGTGGTGACACAGATCCTTCAATTATATCTGAAAGAATTTGTGGGTGATCCAACAAATCATCTAAGAGATGATGATCACCTGTATTTGAGTGGGGCTCCTCCCTGAGTTGTAAAGAGGGAGAATCAGGAATTGATGGGAATAACATATCCACATCCATAGATGGTGATGAAGTGTTTGGTGATTGATGTGTGATTATTGTGAGAGAATGGGGCTGTGACTCCACATTTATTGGAGCCACATCAAACTGAGTTTGAGAAGGCATAGATACAGATGGATGTATCTGTGCAGTGTGTGCACCCTGTGTAGAAGATTGGGTTCTAGCCTTCTTTCTTCTAATAAAAGCTTTTGTTGGTGAGTGTTTGGCTTCAGTGTCCCTCCCTCGTTTGTTCTGTGTTCCTGGTTGGGAACTATTTTCAATAGTAACATCCTTTTGGGAGGATGCAACTAGGGATGTGCTAGATACCTTTTCAACCACCACAGCTTTTTGAGAAACTGTGGCTTGGCTAGCTTGGGAAGCACTTAACTCTCCTTCCTTATCCTGGGGGTTTCTTTGATGTTCACCCCTCCCCTCACCACTCACACCCTGTTCACTCCCCTCAGGGTTAATGGTTGGTGTTACAACTGTTGTCTTTTGAGAAACAACAGAGGTGGTTTTCTTTGTCTTTGATTTTGAAAGTTTAGTTTTGGTGACCTTGGTAGAAATCTGTTGGGGCATTGTCACAGATTTCATGGCCACACTAGAAGATAAAGAAATAGAGGGGTTGGAAGAAGTAGGAGTTGTAGAAGCAATTACCTCACCTACCTGAGGTGCATTCATGATTGGTAAATATACCAATGGCACACTGCTGTTGAGATCCATTCTCAATAAATCTGCAAGAACTCTTTTCTCTTGTGCCCAGCACTTGAGTTTATTATTCTCATTGATTATGACCAAACCTTCAGCAACATGGTTAGCCAATAACATAAAGAATCTAGCATAATAGATGTTATTAGGTCTATTAGCTTTCTTACCTAATCTAGTACCCAATTCTAGCATCACATAGTTGCTAAGGTTAAAGTACCTATCAGAAACAAGCATATAGAGCATATTAACAAGAGATGAAGTTATGGCATCAAAATTACTAATTTTCCCAGAGAAAACCTTTATAAAGGCATCCCCAAGAAAACTCCATTCTTTCCTAAGGCCTTTTCTTCTAATACTCCCTAAACTAGCAGAGTTAAGAGAATAACCTATGGAATCTAACATGCTGGATACATCATTATCAGTGTGTGGTGTCATGGCATTGTTCTCAGGTAATTTAAAACATGCTTGTAAATCATCACAGTTAATACAGTGATTTTTACCTTTGAGAGTGAAGGAGATAGTCATATCTATGGAGTTGAACTCAGCAGTTGTCCAAATCTCCTCAACTACTTCACAGTAAATCGTTGGGGCTTCCAGCATTGCATAGCTAAGTTTACAGTTTTTGATGAAGTCCATCATTTTGTGATAGTCTGAATGGGCTTCATTCTTTTCTACCAAAGCTATGAAATTGTTCTTCTCATAGATGAACCCAGATTGAGACATAATTTTCACGACTGGTGCCATTGTTGTGAGTAGAGATTGCAGAGAATAACTTGAAGGTTTTGCAGAGAGAAAATGGTAAATGCTTGAAATTTTAAGAAAGCGTAAAGTAAAAATGAAAAATCAGAAGGGCTTATATGCTTTCAAAAAGAAAAAAAAATTAGTAAAAGATTAATCAATAAGTATATGTTAGTGAATTTCAGCCGTTTAAGAATAAACTGTAAGTATTCTAACAACTACCTTTAAAACCAATACATACAGATGTATGTATGAGTATCAACGGTTAAGAAAATAGAATCAACGGCTGTGAAACACCTGAATCGACTGATGTGACATTTCAACGGATAAGGCAAATTGTCATCCGTTGAAAGGTACTTCAGTTTTATCCGTTGACGGATAAAAATTCCAGAAATGTATTTGTCTTTCAACGGATAATGAATATCCGTTGATAGAGCAATTTTGACTTTCAACGGATAGGAAACATCCGTTGATGGTATAAACTTTGTTAAAAGTCAAATTTGTTCTAGCAACTAATATATTTCAGGCTTCAATTCAAATTGCAATAAGGACATGAATTTTAAGAGTAATTAAGCATACCTAGCTCACTTACTAATCTTGTGAATGTTGATTCATCAAGTGGCTTGGTAAATATGTCTGCAATTTATTGTTCACTTGGAACAAAATGTAGTTCCACTGTACCATTCATGACATGCTCCCTAATGAAGTGGTACTTGATATCAATGTGCTTGGTTCTTGAGTGCTGTACAGGATTCTCTGTTATGGCTATGGCACTTGTGTTGTCACAAAAGATAGGAATTCTATCAACATGAAGTCCATAGTCAAGGAGTTGATTTCTCATCCATAACACTTGAGAGCAGCAACTTCCAGCAGCAATGTATTCAGCCTCAGCTGTAGAAGTAGAGACTGAATTTTGCTTTTTTCTAAACCATGATACAAGCTTGTTTCCCAGGAATTGGCAGGAGCCTGTTGTACTTTTCCTGTCTATTTTGCAACCTGCATAGTCTGCATCTGAATAACCAATTAGATCAAAGCCAGATTCTCTAGGATACCAAATACCTAAATTTGGTGTACCCTTGAGATATCTGAAAATCCTTTTGATAGCTATTAAGTGAGACTCCCTAGGATCAGCTTGAAATCTAGCACACAGACATGTAGCAAACATTATATCTGGTCTGCTAGCAGTTAAATATAAAAGTGAACCAATCATGCCTCTATAACTTGTAATGTCCACAGACCTTTCAGTCTCATTTAATTCAAGTTTGGTGGCAGTGGCCATGGGAGTTTTTACAGATGAACATTCCATTAAGTCAAACTTCTTTAAAAGATCATGAATATATTTAGTTTGACTAATGAAAATTCCATTACTAACTTGTTTAATTTGTAAACCAAGAAAATAGGTTAGTTCTCCCATAAGGCTCATTTCATAATTACTTTGCATTAGCTTAGCATACTTTTTACAAAGTTTATCATCTTTAGAACCAAATATTATGTCGTCTACATAAATTTGAACAAGTATACTAGAGCCATTAACATTCCTAAAGAAGAGAGTTTTATCAACAGTACCTCTAGTGAAGTGATTCTCCAAAAGAAATTTTGATAAGGTTTCATACCAGGCTCTAGGTGCTTGCTTCAGTCCATAGAGTGCTTTCAACAGATAATATACATAGTCTGGAAAATTTGGATCTTCAAATCCTGGAGGTTGACTTACATAGACTTCTTCCTCTAATTTCCCATTTAGAAATGCACTCTTGACATCCATTTGATAGACTTTGAAATTGGCATGAGCTGCATAGGCTAGAAAAATTCTGATGGCTTCAAGTCTTGCAACAGGAGCATATGTCTCATCAAAATCTATTCCCTCTTGCTGAGAATAGCCTTTAGCAACCAATCTGGCTTTATTCCTTATGATAATGCCATTTTCATCCATCTTGTTTCTGAATACCCATTTTGTGTCAATAGGACTCTTGTTCTTTGGTTTGGGTACCAGCTTCCAAACTTGGTTTCTCTCAAATTGGTTTAGCTCTTCCTGCATAGCTAATATCCAATCTGGATCCAATAAGGCTTCTTCCACTTTCTTAGGTTCCTCCTGAGATAGAAAACTACTATACAGACATTCATCTTGAGTAGCTCTTCTTGTTTGCACTTTAGATGATGCATCACCAATGATCAGTTCAAAGGGATGATTCTTGGTCCATTTCCTTTGAAGTGGAAGATGTGCTCTAGATGAGGTGGCCTCAGTATTGTCATGATGTGAGACAGAGTGTTGACTAGTTGAAACTCCCCCTGAGTTGTTGGTCCTTTGCAGGGAACTTGGAGTTCTATCAACTGATGATGTAAATCGATTATCCGTTGATAAACTATGATCAACGGATGCTTCATTTAGTACTTCAACGGATGATACACCATGTCTTTCAACGGATACTGCATTGCCTCTATCAACGGATGCAGAATTCTGTGCATTATCCAAGTGCATGTTTTGAATCCCTTTTGAAGTGTTATCTCCATCAGTCTCCTCTTCACTATCATCACAATATATCTCAATGTTGTCAAATTTGAGTCTCTCATATTATCCCTCATCTGTTAGTCCATCAATCTTTTTATCATCAAACACAACATGCACAGATTCCATAACAATGTTGGTTCTTAGATTGTAGACCCTATAAGATTTTCCAGCTGAATAACCAACAAATATCCCTTCATCAGCCTTTGCATCAAACTTCCCTTTATGGTCAGATTGATTCCTTAGTATAAAGCATTTACATCCAAAGACATGAAGAAAGTTTAGAGTTGGTTTTCTTCTCTTGAACAACTGATAAGGAGTCATGCCTTTAGCTTGATTGATCAAAGAGATATTTTGAGTGAAACAGGCACAATTAACAGCTTCAGCCCAGAAATATGTTGGTAACTTTGATTCTTCAAGCATTGTTCTAGCAGCCTCAATTAAAGATCTGTTCTTTCTTTCAACTACCCCATTTTGCTGAGGTGTTCTTGGAGCTGAGAACTCATGCATGATTCCATTTTCTTCACAGAACAGCCTCATTGATAAATTCTTGAATTCAGTTCCATTGTCACTCCTGATATTCCTAACCTTCAGGTCAGGATGATTATTGACTTGCCTGATGTGATTGATAATGATTTCACTTGCTTCATTCTTTAATCCAAGAAAATAGACCCATGAAAACTTTGAGAAATCATCTACAATCACTAAGCAATATCTTTTTCTTGCAATTGACAATACATTGACTGGTCCAAACAAATCCATATGTAGCAGCTGTAATGGTTCATCAATTGTTGTTTCAAGCTTCTTTTTGAATGATGCTTTCCTTTGTTTGCCTTTCTGACAAGCATCACACAAACCATCCCTTGAGAATTCAACAAGAGGAATTCCTCTTACTAGGTCCTTTTTGACTAGATCATTCATTGTCTTGAAATTCAAATAGGATAGCTTCTTGTGCCATAGCCAACTCTCAACTGAACTTGCTTTGCTGAAGAGACAAGTAATAGATTCTGCATTTGCAGAGTTGAAGTCAGCTAAGTACACATTTCCTTTTCTAACTCCAGTTAGAACCACTTTGTTGTCTTTCTTACTAGTGAAAACACAGGCTTCAGAATTGAAGGAAACTGTATTCCCTTTATCACATAGTTGACTGATGCTCAGTAAGTTATGTTTGAGACCATCAACTAATGCAACTTCATCAATGATGACATTCCTTGTTGAAATCAAGCCATATCCCATAGTAAACCCTTTGCTGTCATCTCCAAAGGTTATGCTAGGGCCAGCTCTTTCCTTAAACTCTGTGAGCAGAGAGAAATCTCCTGTCATGTGTCTTGAACATCCACTGTCCAAGTACCATAGATTTCTTCTATTTCCCTGCACACCATAAAATCAATCAATTTGATTTTGGTACCCAAGTTTCCTTGGGTCCATTCTTGTTAGCATTTCTCCTAGACTTCATTCCTCCTGCATCTCTAGACTTAGGTAACTTTGAGTCAACCTTGGTCTTGGATGTAGTTGGTTGAGGTGTAGGTTTAGTCACAGAATCATTTAGCACATTTGGAATATGATAAGGCATGGATTGTGCATACATGTTATTCCACATAGGCATATTGTATGGCATTTGAGGCATACTAAATGCAGCAAGATAAGGATTGTTAAAATATGGCATGTTTGCAAAATGTGCATAAGGATTCTGTTGAGACATAGTAGGCATAGCATGTAGAGATGATGCAGACATGTTAGGCATGGAAGAGGGTACAGTTATGGGGGTTTTCTTAATAGATTTGCAATTAGCAGATAGATGATTAACACTACTACAATGCACACAGCTTTTTCTAGGAGCATACCTATCAGGTGTGTAATTGTTATGTTTGTTAACACCTACCTTCCCATTTCTGTTAGATTTTCTTTTAGTTTCCTTTTTATCCTCAACCATCTTGAGCCTATTATTTAACTGTTCTAAGGTCATGTGCCCTATATTCACCTTACTGACATCTTTGGATGTGCTTGCTTCTTCTTTAACAAAGTTCTTGGAAGTTGAACCAAACTTTTTGTTGAGTTTCTTTAGATTTTCACTATTAGAAACATCTGCCTGTTTTAATTGAGGAACCTTCAACGGATGCTCATTTTCTTCCTTCAACGGATAACCTTCATCATCCGTTGATTCCACATCCGTTGACAGCCCATCAATTAATTCCAGTTTCTTTTTGTTTTTATCCCAGGCAGTTTCACAGAATGATTCAATTCCTTGGACCTTGGCAATTTGAGCACTAACATCCCTAGATGTTTTCCAGGCTTTAATCACCTCTTGCTCTCTCTTTAATTGATTAGAAAGTATTTCTACTTTCTTAATAGATTCAGCTAGTTCATTCTCAACAGATATACAATGCAGCTTGGTTTTCTCTAGGTCAATCAACTTATCTTCTAACATAGCATTTCTATTACTTAAAAACAGATTGTTCTCTTTAATCCTACTATTTTCTTTAGCAAGAGATTTAAGAGACACACGCAAATGATACAATTCAGTAGACATGTCATTAAAAGCATCATTGCACTCTTCTTTAGTAAGTTGTGTTACATCAGTAGTGATTACCTGAGTTGTTACCTGATTGCTTGATGAACTAACTTCATTTTCCTCAGAATCAGCCATGAGAGCTAAGTTGACATACTCCACATCTTCATTCTCTTCCTCTCCATCAGCTACCCAATCTTTTTCTTGAGTAATGAAAGCCCTTTCCTTTTGCTTGAGCAGATCAAAATATTTCTTCTTGTAATCTACTTGGTCAAATTTCTTCTTTTCAGAAGTTGGCTTTCTGCACTCACTTGCAAAGTGTCCACTTATACCACAATTGAAACACTTGAACTTTGATTTGTCCACCATGTTCTTATGAGGTTTAGTGGCTCTAGTGTTTTTCTTAAACTTCATCTTTGCAAATCTCCTGGACAGAAATGCAAGATGCTCATCAACACTATCAGAGTCATCTTGACTGGAGTTGTCTTCATTCTCAGCAACTTGCTCTTTTCCTTTACTTGATTCCTGATATCTTGTACCATCTTTGGAGTTTGATGTAGATCTCACAGTTTCTTGTCTGCATTCCCTCTCATTTTCAACTACCAATGCAACTGAACTTCCTTTCTTTCTCCCCTTCTCCAATACCTCATCCTGTTCCAACTCTAGTTCATAAGTCTTCAAGATTCCATATAATCTTTCAAGAGTGAAGTCCTTATAATCCTGAGAGTTTCTTAAGGAGACAGTCATGGGTTTCCATTCCTTTGGCAAGGATCTTAAGAATTTAAGATTTGAATCCTTCACCTGGTACACTCTACCATACAGCTTCAATCCATTCAACAGCTTTTGGAATCTGTTAAATGTGTCATTTAAAGATTCATTTTCTTCAAAATGAAAATACTCATACTGTTGAATGAGAAGCTGCATCTTGTTCTCTTTTACTTGTTCTGTACCTTCACACAGCAGCTGAACTGTGTCCCAAACCTCTTTGGCAGTTGAGCAATTTATCACATTATCAAACATATCCTTGTCAAGACCATTAAACAAAATGTTCATAGCCTTCTTATCCTTGTGGACTTCTTCTGTGTCTTCCATTGTCCATTCTGCTCTAGGTTTTGGAATGGATTGACCAACAGCAATTGTGGCCGTAGCAACTGTGGCTACTTTGTGGGGAATGTGAGGACCATTCTCAATACAGTTTACATAACCTTCATCTTGGGAGAGTAGATGAAGGTGCATTTTCACCTTCCAGTGGTGATAACTGTCTCTGTCAAGAACTGGGATTTTTACTCCAATATCCTTCTTACTCATCTTTGTTAGATTCCAAGATCTTTAAACTCTTTGTTTGTCAAGAGCCTGCTCTGATACCAATTGTTATTTCTAGAGAACTAACAATGAGATTTACAGAAGGGGGGTTGAATGTAAATCTCAAAACTTTTTCAAGTTTTGAGCAATTTATAAAGACTGTGTGTTCAAGATGAACAAGTGTGTGAATTGCTTTAAGCTGATACAGACAGATATATATTCAAACACAAATGTAAAGAACACAATAAACCTTTAAAAACTTTTCTGGTGGATTTGTTGTTCCACCAGAGATGGTATTTCAGAAATTCTGTGATCTAAGAATTTGATCACAGCTGCATCCTAGTACAAAGTAGATAATTTTTCTCTCAAGATTTTTCTAAACAGCTCTGGAAAAATTCTAATCTAATTACTAGCTACTACTTGGTTTTTATATTACCAAGTTTACAAGTGAAGACAAGGATATATAAAATAATAAAGTAAGATCTCCACTTGTTTCTTCTCCAGTTCACTCCAGTACTTTGTTGACTTAATGTCTCTTTATACTAGAGTAGAACGGCTGCTTTTTCTGATGTTCCTGAAATTAGGCTGCCACATTTCAGTTATCTCTGTTCACCCACGTGCCTCTGTTTGTAGGTACAACTACCACTTATCAACGGTTAATCAACAGAACATCCGTTGAAGCTTTCATCCGTTGATGCACTCATCCGTTGAAGGATGTTATCCGTTGAAGCTTTAGAGACATCCGTTGAAGCTTAGCTTCTCATCCGTTGAAGGTCTTTAAGTCATCCGTTGATACCACTTCATTTATACAAAATTACAAGGCATGAAATATTTACAATTGGCCTTCCTATCTGCATATCTTCTAGTAGTCAACATGACTCATAGTTTCTCTCAACTTCTAAGAATTACATCTTAAATACAGAGACTGAAATATGCTACAACACTAGACTTATTTCTAAGTAAAGCTACACCATCAACGGATAGCCAAAGTGGTCTTATCCGTTGAGGCTACAGACACTGAATTTCTACTTAAGTGTTTTGTTAAACATATCATCAAACTAATGCACATATATTCCTAACACAACATCATAAACATCCAATTTGACATCCTTTAACCACCTCTTGGTACCACTTTCATACGAGTCAATTTTGGTCCACATTTTGGCTATAATCAACCATGTAAGTCATTTTACACCATATTAGAGTGATTTTGCACCCTATAAGAGTCACTTTCAACCATAAACTGGTACATTTAACATTTTAACATCATAAACATCAACGTTGGCATCCTTTAACCACCAATTGGTACCACTTTCATACGAGTCAATATTGGTCCACATTTTAGCTCTAATCAACCATGTAAGTCACTTTCAACCATATTAGAGTAGTTTTGCACCTTATAAGACTAACTTGCCACCATATATTGGGAGAATTAACATGTTAACATCATAAACATCCAATTTGACATCCTTAAACCACCTCTTGGTACCACTTTCATAAGAGTCAATTTTGGTTCACATTTTGGCTCTAATCAACCATGTAAGTCACTTTACACCATATTAGAGTGATTTTGCACCCTATAAGAGTCACTTTAAACCATAAACTGGTACATTTAACATTTTAACATCATAAACATCCACTTTGGTATCCTTTTACCACCTATTGGTAACAGTTTCATACAAGTCAATTTTGGTCCACATTTTAGCTCTAACCAACCATATAAGTCACTTTAAACCATATTAGAGTAATTCTGCACCTTATAAGACTCACTTGCCACCATATATTGATAGAATTAACATGTTAACATCATAAACATCCAATTTGACATCATTTAACCATCTCTTGGTACCAATTTCATACGAGTCAATATTGGTCCACATTTTGGCTCTAATCAACCATGTAAGTCACTTTAAACCATATTAGAGTAATTTTGCACCCAATAAGAGTCACTTTGAACCATATACTTGTATAATTAACATTTTAACATAATAAACATCCACTTTGGCATCCCTTTACCACCTATTGGGACCACTTTCATACAAGTCAATTTTGGTCCACATTTTAGCTCTAACCAACCATATAAGTCACTTTAAACCATATTAGAGTAATTCTGCACCTTATAAGACTCACTTGCCACCATATATTGGTAGAATTAACATGTAAACATCATAAACATCCAATTTGACATCGTTTAACCATCTCTTGGTACCAGTTTCATACGAGTCAATATTGTTCCCCATTTTGGCTCTAATCAACCATGTAAGTCACTTTAAACCATATTATAGTAATTTTGCACCTTATAAGACTAACTTGCCACCATATATTGGTATAATTAACATGTTAACATAATAAATATCCAATTTGACATCCTTTAACCATCTCTTGGTATCACTTTCATACGAGTCAATTTTGGTCAACATTTTGGCTTTAATCTACCATGTAAGTCACTTTAACCAATACTAGAGTAATTTTGCACCTTATAAGACTCATTGTCTACCATATATTGGTAGAATTAACATGTTAACATCATAAACAGCCAATTTGACATCATTTAACCACGTCTTGGTACCACTTTCATACGAGTCAATTTTGGTCCACATTTTGGCTCTAATCAACCATGTAAGTCATTTTACACCATATTAGAGTGATTTTGCACCCTATAAGAGTCACTTTCAACCATAAACTTGTACATTTAACATTTTAACATCATAAACATCCATGTTGGCATCCTTTAACCACCTATTGGTACCACTTTCATACAAGTCAATTTTGGTCCATATTTTAGCTCCAATCAACGATATAAGTCACTTTAAACCATATTAGAGTAATTCTGCACCTTATAAGACTCACTTGCCACCATATATTGGTAGAAATAACTTGTTAACATCATAAACATCCAATTTGACATCTTTTAAATATCTCTTGGTACTAGTTTCATATGAGTCAATATTGGTCCACATTGTAGCTCTAATTAACCATGTAAGTCACTTTAAACCATATTAGAGTAATTTTGCACCTTATAAGACTAACTTTCCACCATATATTGGGAGAATTAACATGTTAACATCATAAACATCCAATTTGTCATCCTTTAACCATCTCTTGGTACCACTTTAATACGAGTCAATTTTGGTCCACATTTTGGCTTTTATCTACCATGTAAGTCACTTTAAACCATATTATAGTAATTTTGCACCTTATAAGACTCACTTGCCACCATATATTGATAGAATTAACATGTTAACATCATAAACATCCAATTTGAAATCGTTTAACCATCTCTTGGTACCAGTTTCATACGAGTCAATATTGGTCCACATTTTGGCTCTAATCAACCATGTAAGTCACTTTAAACCATATTAGAGTAATTTTGCACCCAATAAGAGTCACTTTGAACCATATAATTGTACAATTAACATTTTAACATAATAAAAATCTACTTTAGCATCCTTTTACCGCCTATTGGTACCACTTTCATACAAGTCGATTTTGGTCCACATTTTAGCTCTAACCAAACATATAAGTCACTTTAAACCATATTAGAGTAATTCTGCACCTTATAAGACTCACTTGCCACCATATATTGGTAGAATTAACATGTTAACATCATAAACATCCAATTTGACATCGTTTAACCATCTCTTCGTACCAGTTTCATACGAGTCAATATTGGTCCACATATTTCCTCTAATCAACCATGTAAGTCACTTTAAACCATATTATAGTAATTTTGCACCTTATAAGACTAACTTGCCACCATATATTGGTATAATTAACATGTTAACATAATAAACATCCAATTTGACATCCTTTACCCATCTCTTGGTATCACTTTCATACGAGTCAATTTTGGTCCAATTTAGGCTCTAATCTACCATGTAAGTCACTTTAAACCATACTAGAGTAATTTTGCACCTTATAAGACTCATTGTCTACCATATATTGGTACAATTAACATGTTAACATCATAAACATCCAATTTGACATCCTTTAACCACATCTTGGTACCACTTTCATACGAGTCAATTTTGGTCCACATTTTGGCTCTAATCAACCATGTAAGTCATTTTACACCATATTAGAGTGATTTTTCACCCTATAAAAGTCACTTTCAACCATAAACTGGAACATTTAACATTTTAACATCACAAACAGCCACGTTGGCATCCTTTAACCACCTACTGGTACCACTTTCATACAAGTCAATTTTGGTCCATATTTTAGCTCTGCTCAACCATATAAGTCACTTTAAACCATATTAGAGTAATTCTGCACCTTATAAGACTCACTTGCCACCATATATTGGTAGAATTAACATGTTAACATCTTAAACATCCAATTTGACATCCTTTAAACATCTCTTGGTACTAGTTTCAAATGAGTCAATATTGGTCCAAATTTTAGCTCTAATCAACCATGTAAGTCACTTTAAACCATAATAGCGTAATTTTGCACCTTATAAGACTAACTTGCCACCATATATTGGGAGAATTAGCATGTTAATATCATAAACATCCAATTTGACATCCTTTAACCATCTCTTGGTACCACTTTCATACGAGTCAATTTTGGTCCACATTTTGGCTTTAATCTACCATGTAAGTCACTTTAAACCATATTATAGTAATTTTGCACCTTATAATACTCATTTTCAACCATATATTGGTACAATTACCATGTTAACATATAAACATCCAATTTGACATCCTTTAACCACTTCTTGGTACCACTTTCATACGAGTCAATTTTGGTCCACATTTGGGCTCTAATCAACCATGTAAGTCACTTTACACCATATTAGAGTGATTTTGCACCCTATAAGAGTCACTTTCAACCATAAACTAGTACATTTAACATTTTAACATCATAAACATCCACTTTGGCATCCTTTTACCACCTATTGGTACCACTTTCATACCACCTATTGGTACCACTTTCATACAAGTCAATTTTGGTCCACATTTTAGCTCTAACCAACCATATGAGTCACTTTAAACCATATTAGAGTAATTCTGCACCTTATAAGACTCACTTGCCACCATATATGGATATAATTAACATGTTAAAATCATAAACATCCAATTTGACATCCTTTACCCACCTCTTGGTACCACTTTCATACGAGTCAATTTTGGTCCATATTTTGGCTCTAATCAACCATGTAAGTCATTTTACACCATATTAGAGTGATTTTGCACCCTATAAGAGTCACTTTCAACCATAAACTGGTACATTTAATATTTTAACATCATAAACATCCACGTTGGCATCCTTTTACCACCTATTGGTACCACTTTCATACAAGTCAATTTTAGTCCACATTTTAGCTCTAACCAACCATATAAGTCACTTTAAACCATATTAGAGTAATTCTGCACCTTATAAGACTCACTTGCCACCATATATTGGTAGAATTAACATGTTAACATCATAAACATCCAATTTAACATCATTTAACCATCTCTTGGTACCAGTTTCATACGAGTCAATTTTGGTCCACATTTTGGCTTTAATCTACCATGTAAGTCACTTTAAACCATATTACAGTAATTTTGCACCTTATAAGACTCATTTTCAACCATATATTGGTCAATTACCATGTTAACATCATAAACATCCAATTTGACATCTTTTAACCACCTCTTGGTACCACTTTCATACGAGTCAATTTTGGTCCACAGTTTGGCTCTGATCAACAATGTAAGTCACTTTACACCATATTAGAGTGATTTTGCACCCTATAAAAGTCACTTTCAACCATAAACTGGTACATTTAACCTTTTAAAATCATAAACATCCACGTTGGCATCCTTTAACCACCTATTGGTACCACTTTCATAAAAGTCAATTTTGGTCCATATTTTAACTCTAATCAACCATATAAGTCACTTTAAACCATATTAGAGTAATTATGCACCTTATAAGACTCACTTGCCACCATATATTGTTAGAATTAACATGTTAACATCATAAAAATCCAATTTGACATCCTTTAAACATCTCTTGGTACTAGTTTCAAATGAGTCAATATTGGTCCACATTTTAGTTCTAATCAACCATGTAAGTCACTTTAAACCATATTAGAGTAATTTTGCACCTTATAAGACTAACTTGCCACCATATATTGGTACAATTACCATGTTAACATCGTAAACATCCAATTTGACATCCTTAACCACCTCTTGGTACCACTTTCATATGAGTCAATTTTGGTCCACATTTTGGCTTTAATCTACCATGTAAGTCACTTTAAACCATATTATAGTAATTTTGCACCTTAAAAGAGTCACTTTCAACCATAAACTGGTACATTTAACATTTTAACATAAAAAACATCCATTTTGGCATTCTTTTACCACCTATTGGTACCCCTTTCATACAAGTCAATTTTGGTCCACATTTTAGCTCTAACCAACCATATAAGTCACTTTAAACCATATTAGAGTAATTATGCACCTTATAAGACTCACTTGCCACCATATATTGATAGAATTAACATGTTAACATCATAAACATCCAATTTGACATCGTTTAACCATCTCTTGGTACCAGTTTCATACGAGTCAATACTGGTCCACCTTTTGGTTCTAAACAACCAAGTCACTTTAAACCATATTAGAGTAATTTTGCACCCAATAAGAGTCACTTTGAACCATATACTGGTACAATTAACATTTTAACATCATAAACATCCACTTTGGCATCCTTTTACCACCTATTGGTACCACTTTCATACAAGTCAATTTTGGTCCACAGTTTAGGTCTAACCAACCATATGAGTCACTTTAAACCATATTAGAGTAATTCTGCACCTTATAAGACTCACTTGCCACCATATATTGGGAGAATTAACATGTTAACATCATAAACATCCAATTTGACATCCTTTAACCATCTCTTGGTACCACTTTCAGACGAGTCAATTTTGGTCCATATTTTGGCTTTAATCTACCATGTAAGTCACTTTAAACCTTATTATAGTAATTTTGCACCTTATAAGACTCATTTTCTACCATATATAGGTACAATTACCATGTTAACATCATAAACATCCAATTTGACATCTTTTAACCACCTCTTGGTACCACTTTCATACGAGTCAATTTTGGTCCACAGTTTGGCTCTAATCAACCATGTAAGTCACTTTACACCATATTAGAGTGATTTTGTACCCTATAAGAGTCACTTTCAACCATAAACTGGTACATTTAACATTTTAAAATCATAAACATCCACGTTGGCATCCTTTAACCACCTATTGGTACAACTTTCATAAAAGTCACTTTTGGTCCATATTTTAGCTCTAATCAACCATATAAGTCACTTTAAACCATATTAGAGTAATTATGCACCTTATAAGACTCACTTGCCACCATATATTGGTAGAATTAATATGTTAACATCATAAACATCCAATTTGATATCCTTTAAACATCTCTTGGTACTAGTTTCAAATGAGTCAATATTGGTCCACATTTTAGCTCTAATCAACCATGTAAGTCACTTTAAACCATATTAGAGTAATTTTGCACCTTATAAGACTAACATGCCACCATATATTGGTATAATTAACATGTTAACATAATAAACATCCAATTTGACATCCTTTAACCATCTCTTGGTACCACTTTCATACGAGTCAATTTTGGTCCACATTTTGGCTCTAATCTACCATGTAAGCCACTTTAAACCATTCTAGAGTAATTTTGCACCTTATAAGACTTATTGTCTACCATATATTGGTACAATTAACATGTCAACATCATAAACATCCAATTTGACATCCTTTAACCACCTCTTGGTACCACTTTCATACGAGTCAATTTTGGTCCACATTTTGGTTCTAATCAACCATGTAAGTTATTTTACACCATATTAGAGTGATTTTGCACCCTATAAGAGTCACTTTCAACCATAAACTGGTACATTTAATATTTTAACATCATAAACATCCACGCTGGCATCCTTTTACCACCTATTGGTACCACTTTCATACAAGTCAATTTTGGTCCACATTTTAGCTCTAACCAACCATATAAGTCACTTTAAACCATATTAGAGTAATTCTGCACCTTATAAGACTCACTTGCCACCATATATTGGTAGAATTAACATGTTAACATCATAAACATCCAATTTGACATCGTTTAACCATCTCTTTTTACCAGTTTCATACGAGTCAATATTGGTCCACATTTTGGCTCTAATCAACCATGTAAGTCACTTTAAACCATATTATAGTAATTTTCCACCTCATAAGACTAACTTGCCACCATATATTGGTAGAATTAACATGTTAACATAATAAACATCCAATTTAATATCGTTTAACCATCTCTTGGTACCACTTTCATACGAGTCAATTTTGGTCCACATTTTGGCTCTAATATACCATGTAAGACACTTTAAACCATATTAGAGTAATTTTGCACCTTAAAAGACTCATTTTCAAGCATATATTTATACAATTAACATGTTAACATCATAAACATCCAATTTGACATCCTTTAACCATCTCTTGGTACCACTTTCATACAAGTCAATTTTGGTCAACATTTTAGCTGTAATCAACCATATAAATCACTTTACATGGTCCACATTTTAGCTTTAATCAACCATGTAAGTCACTTTAAACCATATTATAGTAATTTTGCACCTTATAAGACTAACTTGCCACCATATATTGGTAGAATTAACATGTTAACATAATAAACATCCAATTTGATATCGTTTAGCCATCTCTTGGTACCACTTTCATACGAGTATATTTTGGTCCACATTTTGGCTCTAATATACCATGTAAGTCACTTTAAACCATATTAGAGTAATTTTGCACCTTATAAGACTCATTTTCAACCATATATTTGTACAATTAACATGTTAACATCATAAACATCCAATTTGACATCCTTTAACCACCTCTAGGTACCACTTTCATACGAGTCAATAATGGTCCACATTTTGACTCTAATCAACCATGTAAGTCACTTTAAACCATATTAGAGTAATTTTTCACCTTATAAGACTAACTTTCCATCATATATTGGTAGAATTAACATGTTAACATCATAAACATCCAATTTGACATCCTTTAACCATCTCTTGGTACAAGTTTCATACGAGTCAATTTTGGTCCACATTTTGGCTCTAATCAACCATGTAAGTTACTTTACACCACATTATAGTGATTTTGCACCCTATAAGACTCACTTTTCAACCATATATTGGTATAATTAAAATGTTAACATCATAAACATCCAATTTGACATCCTTTAACCACCTCTTAGTTCCACTTTCGTACGAGTCAATAATGGTCCACATTTTGGCTCTAATCAACCATGTAAGTCACTTTACACCATATAAGAGTGATTTTGCACCTTATAAGACTCATTGTCTACCATATATTGGTACAATTATCATGTTAACATCATAAACATCCAATTTGACATCCTTTAACCACATCTTGGTACCACTTTCATACGAGTCAATTTTGGTCCACATTTTGGCTCTAATCAAAAATGTAAGTCATTTTACACCATATTAGAGTGATTTTGCACCCTATAAAAGTCACTTTCAACCATAAACTGGAACATTTAACATTTTAACATCACAAATAGCCACGTTGGCATCCTTTAACCACCTACTGGTACCACTTTCATACAAGTCAATTTTGGTCCATATTTTAGCTCTGATCAACCATATAAGTCACTTTAAACCATATTAGAGTAATTCTGCACCTTATAAGACTCACTTGCCACCATATATTGGTAGAATTAACATGTTAACATCTTAAACATCCAATTTGACATCCTTTAAACATCTCTTGGTACTAGTTTCAAATGAGTCAATATTGGTCCAAATTTTAGCTCTAATCAACCATGTAAGTCACTTTAAACCATAATAGAGTAATTTTGCACCTTATAAGACTAACTTGCCACCATATATTGGGAGAATTAGCATGTTAACATCATAAACATCCAATTTGACATCCTTTAACCATCTCTTGGTACCACTTTCATACGAGTCAATTTTGGTCCACATTTTGGCTTTAATCTGCCATGTAAGTCACTTTAAACCATATTATAGTAATTTTGCACCTTATAAGACTCATTTTCAACCATATATTGGTACAATTACCATGTTAACATCATAAACATCCAATTTGACATCCTTTAACCACTTCTTGGTACCACTTTCATACGAGTCAATTTTGGTCCACATTTTGGCTCTAATCAACCATGTAAGTCACTTTACACCATATTAGAGTGATTTTGCACCCTATAAGAGTCACTTTCAACCATAAACTGGTACATTTAACATTTTAATATCATAAACATCCACTTTGGCATCCTTTTACCACCTATTGGTACCACTTTCATACAAGTCAATTTTGGTCCACATTTTAGCTCTAACCAACCATATGAGTCACTTTAAACCATATTAGAGTAATTCTACACCTTATAAGACTCACTTGCCACCATATATGGATATAATTAACATGTTAACATCATAAACATCCAATTTGACATCCTTTACCCACCTCTTGGTACCACTTTCATACGAGTCAATTTTGGTCCACATTTTGGCTCTAATCAACCATGTAAGTCATTTTATACCATATTAGAGTGATTTTGCACCCTATAAGAGTCACTTTCAACCATAAACTGGTACATTTAATATTTTAACATCATAAACATCCACGTTGGCATCCTTTTACCACCTATTGGTACCACTTTCATACAAGTCAATTTTAGTCCACATTTTAGCTCTAACCAACCATATAAGTCACTTTAAACCATATTAGAGTAATTCTGCAACTTATAAGACTCACTTGCCACCATATATTGGTAGAATTAACATGTTAACATCATAAACATCCAATTTAACATCGTTTAACCATCTCTTGGTACCAGTTTCATACGAGTCAATTTTGGTCCACATTTTGGCTTTAATCTACCATGTAAGTCACTTTAAACCATATTACAGTAATTTTGCACCTTATAAGACTCATTTTCAACCATATATTGGTCAATTACCATGTTAACATCATAAACATCCAATTTGACATCTTTTAACCACCTCTTGGTACCACTTTCATACGAGTCAATTTTGGTCCACAGTTTGGCTCTGATCAACAATGTAAGTGACTTTACACCATATTAGAGTGATTTTGCACCCTATAAAAGTCACTTTCAACCATAAACTGGTACATTTAACCTTTTAAAATCATAAACATCCACGTTGGCATCCTTTAACCACCTATTGGTACCACTTTCATAAAAGTCAATTTTAGTCCACATTTTAGCTCTAACCAACCATATAAGTCACTTTAAACCATATTAGAGTAATTATGCACCTTATAAGACTCACTTGCCACCATATATTGGTAGAATTAACATGTTAACATCATAAACATCCAATTTGACATCCTTTAAACATCTCTTGGTACTAGTTTCAAATGAGTCAATATTGGTCCACATTTTAGCTCTAATCAACCATGTAAGTCACTTTAAACCATATTAGAGTAATTTTGCACCTTATAAGACTAACTTGCCACCATATATTGGGAGAATTAACATGTTAACATCATAAACATCCAATTTGACATCCTTTAACCATCTATTGGTACCACTTTCATACGAGTCAATTTTTGTCCACATTTTGGCTTTAATCTACCATGTAAGTCACTTTAAACCATATTATAGTAATTTTGCACCTTATAAGACTCATTTTCAACCATATATTGGTACAATTACCATGTTAACATCGTAAACATCCAATTTGACATCCTTAACCACCTCTTGGTACCACTTTCATACGAGTCAATTTTGGTCCACATTTTGGCTCTAATCAACCATGTAAGTCACTTTACACCATATTATAGTGATTTTGCACCTTAAAAGAGTCACTTTCAACCATAAACTGGTACATTTAACATTTTAACATAAAAAACATCCACTTTGGCATCCTTTTACCACCTATTGGTACCCCTTTCATACAAGTCAATTTTGGTCCATATTTTAGCTCTAACCAACCATATAAGTCACTTTAAACCATATTAGAGTAATTATGCACCTTATAAGACTCACTTGCCACCATATATTGATAGAATTAACATTAAACATCATAAACTTCCAATTTGACATCGTTTAACCATCTCTTGGTACCAGTTTCATACGAGTCAATATTGGTCCACCTTTTGGTTCTAAACAACCAAGTCACTTTAAACCATATTAGAGTAATTTTGCACCCAATAAGAGTCACTTTGAACCATATACTGGTACAATTAACATTTTAACATCATAAACATCCACTTTGGCATCCTTTTACCACCTATTGGTACCACTTTCATACAAGTCAATTTTGGTCCACATTTTAGCTCTAACCAACCATATAAGTCACTTTAAACCATATTAGAGTAATTCTGCACCTTATAAGACTCACTTGCCACCATATATTGGGAGAATTAACATGTTAACATCATAAACATCCAATTTGACATCCTTTAACCATCTCTTGGTACCACTTTCATACGAGTCAATTTTGGTCCATATTTTGGCTTTAATCTACCATGTAAGTCACTTTAAACCATATTATAGTAATTTTGCACCTTATAAGACTCATTTTCAACCATATATAGGTACAATTACCATGTTAACATCATAAACATCCAATTTGACATCTTTTAACCACCTCTTGGTACCACTTTCATACGAGTCAATTTTGGTCCACAGTTTGGCTCTAATCAACCATGTAAGTTACTTTACACCATATTAGAGTGATTTTGCACCCTATAAGAGTCACTTTCAACCATAAACTGGTACATTTAACATTTTAAAATCATAAACATCCACGTTGGCATCCTTTAACCACCTATTGGTACCACTTTCATAAAAGTCAATTTTGGTCCATATTTTAGCTCTAATCAACCATATAAGTCACTTTAAACCATATTAGAGTAATTATGCACCTTATAAGACTCACTTGCCACCATATATTGGTAGAATTAACATGTTAACATCATAAACATCCAATTTGATATCCTTTAAACATCTCTTGGTACTAGTTTCAAATGAGTCAATATTGGTCCACATTTTAGCTCTAATCAACCATGTAAGTCACTTTAAACCATATTAGAGTAATTTTGCTCCTTATAAGACTAACATGCCACCATATATTGGTATAATTAACATGTTAACATAATAAACATCCAATTTGACATCCTTTAACCATCTGTTGGTACCACTTTCATACGAGTCAATTTTGGTCCACATTTTGGCTCTAATCTACCATGTAAGTCACTTTAAACCATTCTAGAGTAATTTTGCACCTTATAAGACTTATTGTCTACCATATATTGGTACAATTAACATGTCAACATTATAAACATCCAATTTGACATCCTTTAACCACCTCTTGGTACCACTTTCATACGAGTCAATTTTGGTCCACATTTTGGCTCTAATCAACCATGTAAGTCATTTTACACCATATTAGAGTGATTTTGCACCCTATAAGAGTCACTTTCAACCATAAACTGGTACATTTAATATTTTAACATCATAAACATCCACGTTGGCATCCTTTTACCACCTATTGGTACCACTTTCATACAAGTCAATTTTGGTCCACATTTTAGCTCTAACCAACCATATAAGTCACTTTAAACCATATTAGAGTAATTCTGCACCTTATACGACTCACTTGCCACCATATATTGGTAGAATTAACATGTTAACATAATAAACATCCAATTTGACATCGTTTAACCATCTCTTTTTACCAGTTTCATACGAGTCAATATTGGTCCACATTTCGGCTCTAATCAACCATGTAAGTCACTTTAAACCATATTATAGTAACTTTCCACCTCATAAGACTAACTTGCCACCATATATTGGTAGAATTAACATGTTAACATAATAAACATCCAATTTAATATCGTTTAACCATCTCTTGGTACCACTTTCATACGAGTCAATTTTGGTCCACATTTTGGCTCTAATATACCATGTAAGACACTTTAAACCATATTAGAGTAATTTTGCACCTTAAAAGACTCATTTTCAAGCATATATTTGTACAATTAACATGTTAACATCATAAACATCCAATTTGACATCCTTTAACCATCTCTTGGTACCACTTTCATACAAGTCAATTTTGGTCCACATTTTAGCTGTAATCAACCATATAAATCACTTTATATGGTCCACATTTTAGCTTTAATCAACCATGTAAGTCACTTTAAACCATATTATAGTAATTTTGCACCTTATAAGACTAACTTGCCACCATATATTGGTAGAATTAACATGTTAACATAATAAACATCAAATTTGATATCGTTTAGCCATCTCTTGGTACCACTTTCATACGAGTATATTTTGGTCCACATTTTGGCTCTAATATACCATGTAAGTCACTTTAAACCATATTAGAGTAATTTTGCACCTTATAAGACTCATTTTCAACCATATATTTGTACAATTAACATGTTAACATCATAAACATCCAATTTGACATCCTTTAACCACCTCTAGGTACCACTTTCATACGAGTCAATAATGGTCCACATTTTGACTCTAATCAACCATGTAAGTCACTTTAAACCATATTAAAGTAATTTTTCACCTTATAAGACTAACTTTCCATCATATATTGGTAGAATTAACATGTTAACATCATAAACATACAATTTGACATCCTTTAACCATCTCTTGGTACAAGTTTCATACGAGTCAATTTTGGTCCACATTTTGGCTCTAATCAACCATGTAAGTTACTTTACACCACATTATAGTGATTTTGCACCCTATAAGACTCACTTTTCTACCATATATTGGTATAATTAAAATGTTAACATCATAAACATCCAATTTGACATCTTTTAACCACCTCTTAGTTCCACTTTCGTACGAGTCAATAATGGTCCACATTTTGGCTCTAATCAACCATGTAACTCACTTTACACCATATAAGAGTGATTTTTCACCTTATAAGGGTCACGTTCAACCATATACTGGTACATTTTACATATTGGCATTATAAACATCCACTTTGGCATCCTTTTACCACCTATTGGTACCACTTTCATACAAGTCAATTTTGGTCCACATTTTAGCTCTAATCAACCATGTAACTTACTTTAAACCAAATTAGAGTAATTTAGCACCTTATAAGACTAACTTTCCACCATATATTGGTAAAATTAACATGTTAACATCATAAACATCGAATTTGACATCCTTTAACCGTCTCTTGGTACTACTTTCATACAAGTCAATTTTGGTCCACATTTTGCCTCTAATCTACCATGTAAGTCACTTTTAACCATATTAGAGTAATTTTGCAACTTATAAGACTCATTTTTAACCATATATTTGTACAATTAACATGTTAACATCATAAACATCCAATTTGACATCCTTTAACCAACTCTAGGTACCACTTTCATACGAGTCAATATTGGTCCACATTTTGGCTCTAATCAACCATGTAAGTCACTTTAAACCATATTAGAGTAATTTTGCACCTTATAAGACTAACTTGCCACCATATATTGGTAGGATTAACATGTTAACATCATAAACATCTAATTTGA
Source organism: Apium graveolens (assembly GCF_009905375.1). Lineage (NCBI taxonomy): Eukaryota > Viridiplantae > Streptophyta > Magnoliopsida > Apiales > Apiaceae > Apium > Apium graveolens. The sequence goes on from NW_027418759.1 coordinate 76,534, forward strand.
CATCCTTTAACCATCTCTTAGTACCACTTTCATACAAGTCAATTTTAGTCCACATTTTAGCTTTAATCAACCATATAAGTCACTTTAAACCATATTAAAGTAATTCTGCTCCTTATAAGACTCATTTGCCAACATATATTGGTAGAATTAACATGTTAACATCATAAACATCCAATTTGACATCCTTTAACCATCTCTTGGTACCAGTTTCATACGAGTCAATATTGGTCCACATTTTGGCTCTAATCAACCATGTAAGTCACTTTCAACCATATTTTGGTAAAATTAACATGTTAACATCATAAACATCCAATTTGACATCCTTTAACAACCTCTTAGTACCACTTTCATACGAGTCAATAATGGTCCATATTTGGTTCTAATCAACCATGTAAGTCACTTTACACCATATTAGAGTGATTTGGCAACCTATAAGAGTCACTTTCAACCATATACTGGTACATTTAACATTTTAACATCATAAACATCCACTTTGGCATCCTTTAACCACCTATTAGTACCACTTTCATACAAGTCAATTTTGGTCCACATTTTAGATCTAATCAACCATGTAAGTTACTTTAAACCATATTAGAGTAATTCTGCACATTATAAGACTAACTTGCCACCATATATTGGTAAAATTAACATGTTAACATCATAAACATCCAATTTGACATCCTTTAACTATCTCTTGGTACCAGTTGCATACGAATCAATATTGGTCCACATTTTGGCTCTAATCAACCATGTAAGTCACTTTAAACCATATTATAGTAATTTTGCACCTTATAAGACTAACTTGCCACCATATATTGGTAGAATTAACATGTTAACATAATAAACATCCAATTTGACATCGTTTAACCATCTCTTGGTACCACTTTCATACGAGTCAATTTTGGTCCATATTTTGGCTCTAATATACCATGTAAGTCACTTTAAACAATATTAGAGTAATTTTGCACCTTATAAGACTCATTTTCAACCATATATTTGTACAATTAACATGTTAACATCATAAACATCCAATTTGACATCCTTTAACCACCTCTAGGTACCACTTTCATACGAGTCAATATTTGTCCACATTTTGGCTCTAATCTACCATGTAAGTCACTTTACACCACATTAGAGTGATTTTGCACCCTATAAGAGTCACTTTCAACCATATACTGGAACATTTAACATTTTAACATAATAAACATCCACTTTGGCATCTTTTTACCACCTATTGGTACCACTTTCATACAAGTCAATTTTGGTCCACATTTTAGCTCTAATCAACCATGTAAGTTACTTTAAACTATATTAGAGTAATTCTGCACCTTCTAAGACTAACTTGCCACCATGTATTGGTAAAATTAATATGTTAACATCATAAACATCCAATTTGACATCCTTTAACCATCTCTTGATACCACTTTCATACAAGTCAATTTTGGTCAATATTTTGGCTCTAATCTACCATGTAAGTCACATTTAACCATATTAGAGTAATTTTGCACCTTATAAGACTCATTTTCGACCATATATTTGTACAATTAACATGTTAACATCATAAACATCCAATTTGACATCCTTTAACCACCTCTAGGTACCACTTTCATACGAGTCAATATCGATCCACATTTTGGCTCTAATCAACCATGTAAGTCACTTTAAACCATATTAGAGTAATTTTGCACCTTATAAGACTCATTTTCAACCATATATTGGTACAATTAACATGTTAACATCATAAACATCCAATTTGACATCCTTTAACCACCTCTTGGTACCACTTTCATACGAGTCAATTTTGATCCACATTTTGGCTCTAATCAACCATGTAAGTCACTTTACACCATATTATAGTAATTTTGCACCCTATAAGAGTCACTTTCAACCATATACTGGTACAATTAAAATGTTAACATCATAAACATCCAATTTGACATCCTTTAACCATATCTGGGTACCACTTTCATACAAGTCAATTTTGGTCCACATTTTAGCTTTAATCAACCATATAAGTCATTTTAAACCATATTAGAGTAATTCTGCTCCTTATAAGACTCATTTACCACCATATATTGGTAGAATTAACATGTTAACATCATAAACATCCAATTTGACATCGTTTAACAATCTCTTGGTACCAGTTTCATACGAGTCAATATTGGTCAAAGTTTTGGCTCTAATCAACCATGTAAGTCACTTTAAACCATATTAGAGTAATTTTGCACCTTATAAGACTAACTTGCCACCATATATTGGTAGAATTAACATGTTAACATAATAAACATCCAATTTGACATCCATTAACCATCTCTTGGTACCACTTTCATACGAGTCAATTTTTGTCCACATTTTGGCTCTAATATACCATGTAAGTCACTTTAAACCATATTAGAGTAATTTTGCACCTTATAAGACTTATTTTCAACCATATATTGGTACAATTAATATGTTAACACCATAAAAATCCAATTTGACATCCTTAAAACCACCTCTTGGTACCACTTTCATACGAGTCAATTTTGGTCCACATTTTGGCTCTAATATACCATGTAAGTCACTTTAAACCATATTAGAGTAATTTTGCACCTTATAAGACTCATTTTCAACCATATATTTGTACAGTTAACATGTTAATATCATAAACATCCAATTTGACATCTTTTAACCACCTCTAGGTACCAGTTTCATACGAGTCAATATTGGTCCATATTTTGGCTCTAATCAACCATGTAAGTCACTTTAAACCATATTAGAGTAATTTTGCACCTTATAACACTAACTTGCCACCATATATTGGTAGAATTAACATGTTAACATCATAAACATCCAATTTGACATCCTTAAACCATCTCTTGGTACCACTTTCATACTAGTCAATTTTTGTCCACATTTTAGCTGTAATCAACCATATACATTACTTTATATGGTCCACATTTTAGCTTTAATCAACCATTTAAGTCACTTTAAACCATATTAGAGTAATTGCGCACCTTATAAGACTCACTTGCCACCATATATTGGTAGAATTAACATGTTAACATCATAAACATCCAATTTGACATCGTTTAACCATCTCCTGGTACTAGTTTCATACGAGTCAATATTGGTCCACATTTTGGCTCTAATCAACCGTGTAAGTCACTTTAAACTATATTATAGTAATTTTGCACCTTATAAGACTAACTTGCCACCATATATTGGTAGAATTAACATGTTAACATAATAAACATCCAATTTGACATCGTTTAACCATCTCTTGGTACCACTTTCATACGAGTATATTTTGGTCCACATTTTGGCTCTAATATACCATGTAAGTCACTTTAAACCATATTAGAGTAATTTTGCACCTTATAAGACTCATTTTCAACCATATATTTGTACAATTAACATGTTAACATCATAAACATCCAATTTGACATCCTTTAACCACCTCTAGGTACCACTATCATACGAGTCAATAATGGTCCACATTTTGACTCTAATCAACCATGTAAGTCACTTTAAACCATATTAGAGTAATTTTGCACCTTATAAGACTAACTTTCCACCATATATTGGTAGAATTAACATGTTAACATCATAAACATCCAATTTGACATCGTTTAACCATCTCCTGGTACTAGTTTCATACGAGTCAATATTGGTCCACATTTTGGCTCTAATCAACCGTGTAAGTCACTTTAAACTATATTATAGTAATTTTGCACCTTATAAGACTAACTTGCCACCATATATTGGTAGAATTAACATGTTAACATAATAAACATCCAATTTGACATCGTTTAACCATCTCTTGGTACCACTTTCATACGAGTATATTTTGGTCCACATTTTGGCTCTAATATACCATGTAAGTCACTTTAAACCATATTAGAGTAATTTTGCACCTTATAAGACTCATTTTCAACCATATATTTGTACAATTAACATGTTAACATCATAAACATCCAATTTGACATCCTTTAACCACCTCTAGGTACCACTATCATACGAGTCAATAATGGTCCACATTTTGACTCTAATCAACCATGTAAGTCACTTTAAACCATATTAGAGTAATTTTGCACCTTATAAGACTAACTTTCCACCATATATTGGTAGAATTAACATGTTAACATCATAAACATCCAATTTGACATCCTTTAACCATCTCTTGGTACCAGTTTCATACGAGTCAATTTTGGTCCATATTTTGGCTCTAATCAACCATGTAAGTTACTTTACACCATATTATAGTGAGTTTGCACCCTATAAGACTCACTTTCAACCATATATTGGTACAATTAAAATGTTAACATCATAACCATCCAATTTGACATCCTTTAACCACCTCTTCGTACCACTTTCGTACGAGTCAATAATGGTCCACATTTTGGCTCTAATCAACCATGTAAGTCACTTTACACCATATTAGAGTGATTTTGCACCTTATAAGGGTCACTTTCAACCATATACTGGTACATTTAACATTTTAACATCATAAACATCCACTTTGGCATCTTTTTACCATGTATTGGTACCAGTTTCATACAAGTCAATTTTGGTCCACATTTTAGCTCTAATCAACCATGTAAGTTACTTTAAACCATATTAGAGTAATTCAGCACCTTATAAGACTAACTTGCCGCCATATATTGGTAAAATTAACATGTTAACATCATAAACATCCAATTTGACATCCTTTAACCATCTCTTGGTACCACGTTCATACAAGTCAATTTTGGTCCACATTTTGGCTCTCATCTACCATATAAGTCACTTTTAACCATATTAGAGTAATTTTGCACCTTATAAGACTCATTTTCAACCATATATTTGTACAATTAACATGTTAACATCATAAACATCCAATTTGACATCCTTTAACCACCTCTAGGTACCACTTTCATACGAGTCAATATTGGTCCACATTTTGGCTCTAATCAACCATGTAAGTCACTTTAAACCATATTAGAGTAATTTTGCACCTTATAAGACTAACTTGCCACCATATATTGGTAGAATTAACATGTTAACATCATAAACATCCAATTTGACATCCTTTAACCATCTCTTGGTACCACTTTCATACAAGTCAATTTTGGTCCATATTTTAGCTTTAATCAACCTTATAAGTCACTTTAAACCATATTAGAGTAATTTTGCTCCTTATAAGACTCATTTACCACCATATATAGGTAGAATTAACATGTTAACATCATAAACATCCAATTTGACATCCTTTAACCATCTCTTGGTACCAGTTTCATACGAGTCAATATTGGTCCACATTTTGGCTTTAATCAACCATGTAAGTCACTTTAAACCATATTATAGTAATTTTGCACCTTATAAGACTAACTTTCCACCATATATTGGTAGAATTAACATGTTAACATAATAAACATCCAATTTGACATTGTTTAACCATCTCTTGGTACCACTTTCATACGAGTCAATTTTGGTCCACATTTTGGCTCTAATATACCATGTAAGTCACTTTAAACAATATTAGAGTAATTTTGCACCTTATAAGACTCATTTTCAACCATATATTTGTACAATTAACATGTTAACATCATAAACATCCAATTTGACATCCTTTAACCACCTCCAGGTACCACTTTCATACGAGTCAATATTGGTCCACATTTTGGCCCTAATCAACCATGTAAGTCACTTTAAACCCTATTAGAGTAATTTTGCACCTTATAAGACTAACTTGCCACCATATATTGGTAGAATTAACATGTTAACATCATAAACATCCAATTTGACATCCTTTAACCATCTCTTGGTACCAGTTTCATACGACTCAATATTGGTCCATATTTTGGCTCTAATCAACCATGTAAGTCACTTTAAACCATATTAGAGTAATTTTGCACCTTATAAGACTAACTTTCCACCATATATTGGTAGAATTAACATGTTAACGTCATAAACATCCAATTTGACATCCTTAAACCATCTCTTGGTACCACTTTCATACAAGTCAATTTTGGTCCATATTTTAGCTGTAATCAACCATATAAATCACTTTATATGGTCCACATTTTAGCTTTAATCAACCATTTAAGTCACTTTAAACCATATTAGAGTAATTATGCACCTTATAAGACTCACTTGCCACCATATATTGGTAGAACTAATATGTTAACATCATAAACATCCAATTTGACATCGTTTAACCATCTCCTGGTACTAGTTTTATACGAGTCAATATTGGTCCACATTTTGGCTCTAATCAACCCTGTAAGTCACTTTAAACCATATATTAGTAATTTTGCACCTTATAAGACTAACTTGCCACCATATATTGGTAGAATTAACATGTTAACATAATAAACATCCAATTTGACTTCGTTTAGCCATCTCTTGGTACCACTTTCATACGAGTATATTTTGGTCCACATTTTGGCTCTAATATACCATGTAAGTCACTTTAAACCATATTAGAGTAATTTTGCACATTATAAGACTGATTTTCAACCATATATTTGTACAATTAACATGTTAACATCATAAACATCCAATTTGACATCCTTTAACCACCTCTAGGTACCACTTTCATACGAGTCAATAATGGTCCACATTTTGACTCTAATCAACCATGTAAGTCACTTTAAACCATATTAGAGTAATTTTGCACCTTATAAGACTAACTTTCCACCATATATTGGTAGAATTAATATGTTAACATCATAAACATCCAATTTGACATCCTTTAACCATCTCTTGGTACCAGTTTCATACGAGTCAATATTGGTCCATATTTTGGCTCTAATCAACCATGTAAGTCACTTTAAACCATATTAGAGTAATTTTGCACCTTATAAGACTAACTTGCCACCATATATTGGTAGAATTAACATGTTAACTTCATAAACATCCAATTTGACATCCTTAAACCATCTTTTGGTACCACTTTCATACAAGTCAATTTTGGTCCACATTTTAGCTGTAATCAACCATATAAATCACTTTATATGGTCCACATTTTAGCTTTAATCAACCATTTAAGTCACTTTAAACCATATTAGAGTAATTATGCACCTTATAAGACTCACTTGCCACCATATATTGGTAGAATTAACATGTTAACATCATAAACATCCAATTTGACATCGTTTAACCATCTCCTGGTACTAGTTTCATACGAGTCAATATTGGTCCACATTTTGGCTCTAATCAACCATGTAAGTCACTTTAAACCATATTATAGTAATTTTGCACCTTATAAGACTAACTTGCCGCCATATATTGGTAGAATTAACATGTTAACATAATAAACATCCAATTTGACTTCGTTTAGCCATCTCTTGGTACCACTTTCATACGAGTATATTTTGATCCACATTTTGGCTCTAATATACCATGTAAGTCACTTTAAACCATATTAGAGTAATTTTGCACATTATAAGACTGATTTTCAACCATATATTTGTACAATTAACATGTTAACATCATAAACATCCAATTTGACATCCTTTAACCACCTCTAGGTACCACTTTCATACGAGTCAATAATGGTCCACATTTTGACTCTAATCAACCATGTAAGTCACTTTAAACCATATTAGAGTAATTTTGCACCTTATAAGACTAACTTTCCACCATATATTGGTAGAATTAACATGTTAACATCATAAACATCCAATTTGACATCCTTTAACCATCTCTTGGTACCAGTTTCATACGAGTCAATATTGGTCCATATTTTGGCTCTAATAAACCATGTAAGTCACTTTAAACCATATTAGAGCAATTTTGCACCTTATAAGACTAACTTTCCACCATATATTGGTAGAATTAACATGTTAACGTCATAAACATCCAATTTGACATCCTTAAACTATCTCTTGGTACCACTTTCATACAAGTCAATTTTGGTCCACATTTTAGCTGTAATCAACCATATAAATAACTTTATATGGTCCACATTTTAGCTTTAATCAACCATTTAAGTCACTTTAAACCATATTAGAGTAATTATGCACCTTATAAGACTCACTTGCCACCATATATTGGTAGAATTAACATGTTAACATCATAAACATCAAATTTGACATCGTTTAACCATCTCCTGGTACTAGTTTCATACGAGTCAATATTGGTCCACATTTTGGCTCTAATCAACCATGTAAGTCACTTTAAACCATATTATAGTAATTTTGCACCTTATAAGACTAACTTGCCACCATATATTGGTAGAATTAACATGTTAACATAATAAACATCCAGTTTAACTTCGTTTAGCCATATCTTGGTACCACTTTCATACGAGTATATTTTGGTCCACATTTTGGCTCTAATATACCATGTAAGTCACTTTAAACCATATTAGAGTAATTTTACACCTTATAAGACTCATTTTCAACCTTATATTTGTACAATTAACATGTTAACATCATAAACATCCAATTTGACATCCTTTAACCACCTCTAGGTACCACTTTCATACGAGTCAATAATGGTCCACATTTTGACTCTAATCAATAATGTAAGTCACTTTAAACCATATTAGAGTAATTTTGCACCTCATAAGACTAACTTTCCACCATATATTGGTATAATTAACATGTTAACATCATAAACATCCAATTTGACATCCTTTAACCATCTCTTGGTACCAGTTTCATACGAGTCAATTTTGGTCCACATTTTGGTTCTAATCAACCATGTAAGTTACTTTACACCACATTATAGTGAGTTTGTACCCTATAAGAATCACTTTCAACCATATATTGGTACAATTAACATGTAAACATCATAAACATCCAATTTGACATCCTTTAACCACCTCTTAGTACCACTTTCGTACGAGTCAATAATGGTCCACATTTTACCTCTGATCAACCATGTAAGTCACTTTACACCATATTAGAGTGATTTTGCACCTTATAAGGGTCACTTTCTACCATATACTGGTACATTTAACATTTTAACATCATAAACATCCACTTTGGCATCCTTTTACCACGTATTGGTACCACTTTCATACAAGTCAATTTTGGTCCACATTTTAGCTTCAGTCAACCATGTAAGTTACTTTAAACCATATTAGAGTAATTAAGCACCTTATAAGACTAACTTGCCGCCATATATTGGTAAAATTAACATGTTAACATCATAAACATCCAATTTGACATCCTTTAACCATCTCTTTGTACCACTTTCATACAAGTCAATTTTGGTCCACATTTTGGCTCTAATCTACCATATAAGTCACTTTTAACCATATTAGAGTAATTTTGCACCTTATAAGACTCATTTTTAACCATATATTTGAACAATTAACATGTTAACATCATAAACATCCAATTTGAAATCCTTTAACAACCTCTAGGTACCACTTTCATACGAGTCAATATTGGTCCACATTTTGGCTCTAATCAACCAAGTAAGTCACTTTAAACCATATTAGAGTAATTTTGCACCTTATAAGACTAACTTTCCACCATATATTGGTAGAATTAACATGTTAACATCATAAACATCCAATTTGACATCCTTTAACCATCTCTTGGTACCACTTTCATACAAGTCAATTTTGGTCCACATTTTAGCTTTAATCTACCATGTAAGTCACTTTAAACCATATTAGAGTAATTCTGCTCCTTATAAGACTCATTTACCACCATATATTGGTAGAATAAACATGTTAACATCATAAACATCCAATTTGACATCCTTTAACCATCTCTTGGTACCAGTTTCATACTTGTCAATATTGGTCCACATTTTGGCTCTAATCAACCATGTAAGTCACTGTAAACCATATTATAGTAATTTTGCACCTTATAAGACTAACTTGCCACCATATATTGGTAGAATTAACATGTTAACATAATAAACATCCAATTTGACATCGTTTAACCATCTCTTGGTACCACTTTCATATGAGTCAATTTTGGTCCACATTTTGGCTCTAATATACCATGTAAGTCACTTTAAACAATATTAGAGTAATTTTGCACCTTATAAGACTCATTTTCAACCATATATTTATACAATTAACATGTTAACATCATAAACATCCAATTTGACATCGTTTAACCAACTCTAGGTACCACTTTCATACGAGTCAATATTAGTCCACATTTTGGCTCTAATCAACCATGTAAGTCACTTTAAACCATATTAGAGTAATTTTGCACCTTATAAGACTAACTTGCCACCATATATTGGTAGAATTGACATGTTAACATCATAAACATCCAATTTGACATCGTTTAACCATCTCTTGGTACCACTTTCATACGAGTCAATTTTGGTCCACATTTTGGCTCTAATATACCATGTAAGTCACTTTAAACAATATTAGAGTAATTTTGCACCTTATAAGACTCATTTTTAACCATATATTTTTACAATTAACATGTTAACATCATTAACATCCAATTTGACATCCTTTAACCACCTCTAGGTACCACTTTCATACGAGTCAATAGTGGTCCACATTTTGGCTCTAATCAACCATGTAAGTCACTTTAAACCATATTAGAGTAATTTTGTACCTTATAAGACTAACTTGCCACCATATATTGGTAGAATTAACATGTTAACACAATAAACATCCAATTTGACATCGTTTAACCATCTCTTGGTACCACTTTCATACGAGTCAATTTTGGTCCACATTTTGGCTCTAATATACCATGTAGGTCACTTTAAACAATATTAGAGTAATTTTGAACCTTATAAGACTCATTTTCAACCATATATTTGTATAATTAACATGTTAACATCATAAACATCCAATTTGACATCCTTTAACCACCTCTTAGTACCACTTTCATACGAGTCAATATTGGTCCACATTTTGGCTCTAATCAACCATGTAAGTCACTTTAAACCATATTAGAGTAATTTTGTACCTTATAAGACTATCTTGCCACCATATATTGGTAGAATTAACATGTTAACATCATAAACATCCAATTTGACATCCTTTAACCATCTCTTGGTACCACTTTCATACTAGTCAATTTTGGTCCATATTTTGGCTCTAATCAACCATGTAAGTCACTTTACACCACATTATAGTGATTTTGCACCCTATAAGACTCACTTTCAACCATATTTTGGTACAATTAACATGTTAACATCATAAACATCCAATTTGATATCCTTTATCCACCTCTTAGTACCACTTTCATACGAGTCAATAATGGTCCATATTTTGGCTCTAATCAACCATGTAAGTCACTTTACACCACATTATAGTGATTTTGCACCCTATAAGAGTCACTTTCAACCATATACTGGTACATTTAACATTTTAACATAATAAACATCCACTTTGGCATCTTTTTACCACCTATTGGTACCACTTTCATACAGGTCAATTTTGGTCCACATTTTAGCTCTAATCAACCATGTAAGTTACTTTAAACTATATTAGAGTAATTATGCACCTTATAAGACTAACTTGCCAACATATATTGGTAAAATTAACATGTTAACATCATAAACATCTAATTTGACATCCTTTAACCATCTCTTGATACCACTTTCATACAAGTCAATTTTGGTCAATATTTTGGCTCTAATCTACCATGTAAGTCACATTTAACCATATTACAGTAATTTTGCACCTTATAAGACTCATTTTCAACCATATATTTGTACAATTAACATGTTAACATCATAAACATCCAATTTGACATCCTTTAACCACCTCTACGTACCACTTTCATACGAGTCAATATCGGTCTACATTTTGGCTCTAATCAACCATGTAAGTCACTTTAAACCATATTAGAGTAATTTTGTACCTTATAAGACTAATTTTCAACCATATATTGGTATAATTAACATGTTAACATCACAAACATCCAATTTGACATCCTTTAACCACCTCTTGGTACCACTTTCATACGAGTCACTTTTGGTCCACATTTTGGCTCTAATCAACCATGTAAGTCACTTTACACCATATTATAATAATTTTGCACCCTATAAGAGTCACTTTGAACCATATAATGGTACAATTAACATGTTAACATCATAAACATCCAATTTGACATCCTTTAACCACCTCTTAGTACCACTTTCATACGAGTCAATAATGGTCCATATTTTGGCTCTAATCAACCATGTAAGTCACTTTAAACCATATTAGAGTAATTCTGCACCTTATAAGACTAACTTGCCACCATATATTGGTAGAATTAACATGTTAACATCATAAACATCCAATTTGACATCGTTTAACAATCTCTTGGTACCAGTTTTATACGAGTCAATATTGGTCCAAATTTTGGCTCTAATCAACCATGTAAGTCACTTTAAACCATATTAGAGTAATTTTGCACCTTATAAGGCTAACTCGCCACCATATATTGGTAGAATTAACCTGTTAACATAATAAACATCCAATTTGACATCCTTTAACCATCTCTTGGTACCACTTTCATACGAGTCAATTTTGGTCCACATTTTGGCTCTAATATACCATGTAAGTCACTTTAAACCATATTAGAGTAATTTTGCACCTTATAAAACTTATTGTCAACCATATATTGGTACAATTAACATGTAACACCCCCTGATCCGGGGTCGGGGATCCGGGTCGTCACGGTCTTTCTTTCCACAATATCACTTCACTTAATTAATAATAAATAACCTTATGTTGTGACCCCACACTAACACACACCACAACCCGTTATAGTCTCAGAGATGAAATTGAAATAAGTACAAGTCTTTGAATCCACAATTTAAGAGTTATTACAACCCAAAATGATTACTTGATAATTTATAGTTAATTGCCATTATCTGCCACAAGTTATAATTATACATAATTTGATTCTCAAAAGTAGAGTGCCTGATCTACCAATAGATCTACCTCTGCAGCTATAGCAGCTACAACATCATCGGGAAAATGCGGGACGCTTCCCACGCGCTTGCGCTGGGTCTGCTGGAGTCTGGCCATCTTTCCTAACTGTTGTTGTGTGATGAAGAAATAAAGCAAGAGTGAGCCTTACAGCTCGTAAGATAGTATAAAGTGATAACAATAATATAAGTATCTAAATGGATACTTACTAGAATCTTTTATCAAGTGTAAGATAATTACTTACTAGATATAAGTAAAAACAAGGGATGAAGTTACCAAATACTTCACTACAGTTATATCATTTATAAAGCTACTTGAACTACCATTGTTCAAAGTATAATGAGCTTTTACCAGTTCATCACATAGATGAGACTACAAGACAAGATTTGAATAGATTAAATCTTTGAAATATTATTAAAGAAAATGAAGTTATGATATACTTCATTAAGTTCTGATATATATATATATATATATATCCACATATACATCTTCTTTATACATTTCCTGAAAACCTCTGTCATGTAAAGTATGAACAGAGTTTGAAACATCCAATAAATTTTGGGAAAGGAAAAGAATTTTGGCATAAACCAGGTATCTTGCTGATCAGGCAAGGATACTAATAAGTAACCTTTTCTACTAGTAGATGGACGAATTCCCCACTGGTCATCACCCTGGTCTCAATAGGACCTTATGCTGGACTGCCACTCAGCCACTTATGCATTTGATGGACTCCCACTGAGCCACTTACACTATCATGGACGCCCACTGAGCCCATGTTGCTTATGCCAACTCAATAGATGGACTTACTTCCCGAACGTTGGGTAAGTAATCAATTCATTTACCAAAACTGCAACCTTGTTGCGAATATAAAATACACCACAGAGCCGGATCCCTCAGGTTTTAAGCGAGTATTTAAATCCCCTTAAAAAGGAAGATCTTAAATATAAAAATGAGTTTTGGGATCCGCTCTAACTTTTAAAAATCATTTTGAAGACTCGAAAATACTTTAAAGAGTGTTTGGAGTAAAGCTGATTTAATGAAGTAAATCAGTCCCCAGTATATTTAGAAAATGTCTGAATATTATTATTTAAATAATATTCCCATAAAGAATAATCTTTATAAAAATAATTGAAGTAGAAGTATTAAAACTTATACTTGAAACGAGTATTAAATAACCAAAGATATACTTATACGAAAGTACTATCTTTATTTGAATAATCGAAAATAAGTTTGATTATTGACACCTTATTCTTTAATAAAATAAAGAATATATTGCAGTAATAAGCGGAGTCATAATACCTTGAATGAATATTATAAATAATATTCATAAAATAAAGGAGTCATACATCCTCAAATGAATATCCAAGTAATATCCAATAATAATATAAAAGAGTCATAAGCCCTCGAATAATATTCGAAATAATATTCAATAAATAATATAAAGTTATCGAATAACCTTTATTCGATTAATAGTTTTGAAAACTATAACCATATATATATATATATATGAATATATATATATATATACATATATACAAAATCTACTCGGGATCCTCGACTCCCGGTTTTAGAAAATGTTTTCACCTTTTGGGTCCTTATAATAAGGGTATATGCAAAATACTGCTAACCTCTAGCATAGGTATTATCAACTGAACCAACAGATATATATATGGCAAGAATACGAAACAGGCATGCATATGTACCATATAACAACAATATATCGCAAGAATCTGTTATAACAAATATGCATTTAACGCAAGATCATGCATATACACAAATACATCACAACAACAGTATAACGGATAGAAAACTTACCTGAGCGACTTGGGGTGATAAAAGGCTCGGGACGAGTTTGGTAACCTATAAACAACAAGTAAGTTGGAATTAAACCAAAGTCACTTGTAAATCTATACTTTAACTAACTTAGACTCTAACGCTTGTTTTGCGCTTATTGATTCTTTTAAGTCACTCGAGTACCCTCGGCTCCACCATTTTTAATAATTTAACCTTTACGAGTTTTAAGGCGATTCCTTCGCGAGTGTCTTACTAACTGCCTAACACACTTACCATAAATGTTTCATACATTAATTAACCCTTTTTGGTCTTTAACCTATGTTTCAAAGTAAGGCGAGGGGAAAAGTTTCGTTCGTGAAACGCCGTTACTTGAAACGGTCGTTTCTCCTAAACCGTGCATCAGAATCGAACGAACTACATATCAAAACGAAGCTCGTAACACGAGCTATCTAGACATGGCAATGGTCAAAATCTAGCAGGGGGTTCTCGGGTCCTAATGTTATGCACAAAAGCAGTCCAAAGAATATCGGACGTTATGACGGCTATGTTTACGCGATTTCCCAATTTAAAACCATTCAAAACCAACCCAATTCAACCTCAAATCAAACATACAACCAACATCCATCCTTATCACATCATATCAGCCCCAACCAATTCAATTTTAACATTCATACTTATGCCTAAGCTTGAATTTAACTATACTACAATCTTTTAACCAAAACAACAACATTTACCATTCCATTTCAATACCATTTCAATCCCAAACTCTAAATCACAAACATTAAGCTACAATATCACCCTACTAATCAAAATCATCTTATAATACATAGGAATCTAGGGTTTTGGAGATGATATACCTTCCTCGAAGTAGTGGGAGGAGCTAGAAAGCCTTAAGAAGCCTTGAGAAGTCTTAGGAATGCTTGGATCTTCAAGGAAATCAAGAAAAATTTCAAGTTAAAAACTTGAAAACACTATTCATTGTATTCTTCATTGATTAAATGAAGAATATTGAGAAGGAATTGATGGCTTAAACTCATGATATAGCCCTAACTAAGCATAAGGATGATTAGGGAATTAACTCACCAATTTAGGAAGCTTGGATCTTGAGTTTTGAATTTCTTGCCCTTTTGCAATAGTAAAAGCCGAGAGCAAGCTTGCTTGGATGAGAGAATGATTTTTGTGTTTTGATGAAAATGATTTGCTTGGCTTGGTTCGTTTGATTTTGTTTTTGTTTTAGTAAATTACCTAGTTGCCCTTGATTTTGTGTAATTAAAAAGCCACCACATCTCCTTCCTTCCCATGTCATGCCTATGTCATGCTATGATGTCATCCTTCCCTCTTTGTCCTCCTCTCATTGGTTGGGTGACATCACTCTCTCTCTAATCCCCTTTGATTAACTTCCTAATTGTTTGCCTAATGACCGCTAATCTGCTATACGGTTCGCTTAACTTTCGTTTTCGTTTATCGTTTGAAGGATCATACCCGGGATCTTATTACTTAGGTTCCCTTAACCTTTCTCAATACATTATATTCCTTTTTATGATCCTCTATTATAATCCTTTAATTTAAATCCTTTTTATCCTGCTACCTTATACTCAATTCTTTCCGTATCTAGTGGATTTCCAGGAAAAACCAAAGTGTTCGGAAATTGGATTCTGACGATCTTTACATACACTCATATACCATATAGAGTACTAATAAAATCTCAGAATATCCATAATAGAACCCCTACATAGTGTGGCATGAAAAGTTTTCTCATTCAGCAAAAACACTATTCACAAGGGTTACAAAAAGTTCAAAATTTTGGGGGTTATTACATAACATGTTAACATCATAAACATCCAATTTGACATCCTTTAACCACCTCTTGGTACCACTTTCATACGAGTCAATTTTGGTACACATTTTGGCTCTAATCAACCATGTATGTCATTTTACACCATATTAGAGTGATTTTGCACCCTATAAGAGTCACTTTCAACCATAAATTGGTACATTTAACATTTTAACATCTTAAGCATCCACTTTGGCATCCTTTTACCACCTATTGGTACCATTTTCATACAATTCAATTTTGGTCCATATTTTAGCTCTAATCAACCATATAAGTCACTTTAAACCATATTAGAGTAATTCTGCACCTTATAAGACCACTTACCACCATATATTGGTAGAATTAACATGTTAACATCATAAACATCCAATTTGACATCCTTTAACCATCTCTTGGTACCAGTTTTATACGAGTCAATATTGGTCCACATTTTGGCTCTAATTTACTATGTAAGTCACTTTAAAGCATATTAGAGTAATTTTGCACCTTATAAGACTCATTTTCAACCATACATTGGTACAATTAACATGTTAACATCATGAACATCCAATTTGACATCCTGTAACCATCTCTTGGTACCACTTTCATACGAGTCAATTTTGGTCCACATTTTGGCTCTAATCTACCATGTAAGTCACTTTAAACCATATTAGTGTAATTTTGCACCTTATAAGACTCATTTTCAACCATATATTGGTACAATTAACATTTTAACATCATAAACATCTAATTTGACATCCTTTAACCACCTCTTGGTACCACTTTCATACGAGTCAATTTTGGTCCACATTTTGGCTCTAATCAACCATGTAAGTCACTTTACACCATATTAGAGTGATCTTGCACCCTATAAGAGTCACTTTCAACCATAAACTGGTACATTTAACATTTTAACATCATTAACATAAACTTTTGCATCTTTTTACCACCTATTGGTACCACTTTCATACAAGTCAATTTTGGTCCACATTTTAGCTCTAATCAACCATATAAGTCACTTTAAACCATATTAGAGTAATTCTGCACCTTATGAGACTCACTTGCCACCCTATATTGGTAGAATTAACATGTTAACATCATAAACATCCAATTTGACATCCTTTAACCATCTTTTTGTACCAGTTTCATACGATTCAATATTGGTCCACATTTTGCTCTAATCAACTATCTAAGTAAGTTTAAACCATATTAGAGTAATTTTGCACCTGATAAGACTAACTTGCCATCATATATTGGGAGAATTAACATGTTAACGTCATAAACATCCAACTTGACATCCATTTACCATCTCTTAGTACCACTTTCATACGAGTCAATTTTGGTCCACATTTTGGCTCTAATCTACCATGTAAGTCACTTTAAACCATATTAGAGTAATTTTGCACCTTATAAGACTCATTTCCACCATATATTGGTACAATTAACATGTTAACATCATAAACATCCAATTTGACATCCTTT
Organism: Apium graveolens; assembly: GCF_009905375.1. Classification (NCBI taxonomy): domain Eukaryota; kingdom Viridiplantae; phylum Streptophyta; class Magnoliopsida; order Apiales; family Apiaceae; genus Apium; species Apium graveolens. The sequence goes on from NW_027418759.1 coordinate 94,446, forward strand.
AACCACCTCTTGGTACCACTTTCATACGAGTCAATTTTGGTCCACATTTTGGCTATAATCAACCATGTAAGTCACTTTATACCAGATTATAGTGATTTTGCACCCTATAAGAGTCACTTTGAACCATATACTGGTACAATTAACATGTTAACATCATAAACATCCAATTTGACATCCTTTAACCACCTCTTAGTACCACTTTCATACGAGTCAATAATGGTCCACATTTTGGCTCTAATCAACCATGTAAGTCACTTTAAACCATATTAGAGTAATTTTGCACCTAATAAGACTAATTTGACACCATATATTGGTAGAATTAACATGTTAATGTCATAAACATCCAATTTGACATCCTTTGACCATCTCTTGGTACCACTTTCATACGAGTCAATTTTGGTCCACATTTTGGCTCTAATCAACCATTTTAGTCACTTTAAACCATATTAGAGTAATTTTGCACCTTATTAGACTCAGTTTTAACCATATATTGGTACAATTAACATGTTAACATCATAAACATCCAATTTGACATCCTTTAACCACCTCTTGGTAGCACTTTCATATGAGTCAATTTTGGTCCACATTTTGGCCCTAATCAACCATGTAAGTCACTTTAAACCATATTAGGGCAATTCTGCACCTTATAAGACTCACTTGCCACCATATATTGGTAGAATTAACATGTTAACATGATAAACATCCAATTTCACATCCTTTAACCATCGCTTGGTACGAGTTTTATACGAGTCAATATTGGTCCACATTTTGGCTCTAATTAACCATGTAAGTCACTTTAAACCATATTAGAGTAATTTTGCACCTTATAAGACTAACTTGCTGATAAGTGGTATTTTATACCACTTAGAACGTCTTATAATAGCTTAAATTGATGTCTTGAAATCAAGTATTTTGTGTATTTGATGCGTTTTTCTAGTGTTTGTGCATTTCAGGGTATTACTTGCATTTGTGGAGAGATTTCATCAAGAATAAGCCTTGGCATGTGTTTGGCATTGCAAGTGGGAAGATAGGAGTAGAATGCAGCAAAGAACGGGTGCAAAAACAGAGCATTTTCCAGAAGGGGTCTGAGCGCCCGCTCAGGATTGCTGAGCGGCCGCTCAGGGATGTAATTTTAAATTATTATTTTTAGACTCCTGATTCTGTTAAGCTTCCAACTTCTGAGATAGCTGGGTTTTGTAGGACTCCTATATTAGTAGTTTCCGGAGATGTTTCACATAGTGTTGAATCATAGTATTAATCGAGGAGCGAGGAGATAAGGAAGAAGACCGTTTTAGCACATCGCAACGGAGAGGAAGCATATTTTCTTGTGATTCTTTATTTCGTTGTAACGTTGGATGCTAGTTTTCTTTACTTTGAACCTATTTGCTCTTGTGACGTACTCTGGTTTAATATAAGTATTTTAGTTATTATTCTCGTGTGTTATTATCATGTTTTCGTATGAACCCATGGTGACGATGAGTTCTATCATGGGCTAATCGTGATCATGGGGTCGTAACGGATTTACTATGGAATTCTTTTGTTAGTTGTTTAAACCCTTAGTGTGTGATGATTGTATGATATCTAGTATTGGTTGTGCTTATTCGTCTTATGTGCGTCGCGAACATATAAGATAGGGTGTTAATCTCTTGTGAAGCGACGGTGGATCTTGAGGTTTAGAACTTGCCATGCTAGCATAGGTTCATGTATGTGTATGCATGATTAGTGGGTATCTCTAACCGTTTTACTTACCCCGTGTAATCATAAGGAATAACTTGTGCTTAAATCATTATATTGTCAAATTCTGTAGACATATAGGGTCTCAACATAATTGATGCATATTCAACTTCTATCTTAATTGTGGATGCTTGGTAGAATGGTACTAGTACAATGAAAGTTGGCTTTTATCAGTTTCGTGTTGTTCAATTAATATCATCACTGTTACATGCTAAGGGTAATAACAATAACTATTGAAGGAAGTAGTAATGAAGTTGTGATCTCATGTGTGTTTAATATTGTTAATTCAAGTGTCAATTAAGTGCTTAATTCTCATAGTTAATTGTAGTTAATAATTAGTTAATCAAATCTAAGTGTTATTATCTTGACATTGAGAAGTAATTATACATTGGTGAGTGAATGTTAATTGAACATAATTAGTCTGAGTCTCTGTGGGAACGAACTAGAAAGTATTCTATATTACTTGCGAACGCGTATACTTGCGTGCATTATTAGCGCGTGTTTCCGCCCTAACAAGTTTTTGGCGCCGCTGCCGGAGACTCGGCGTATTTGTTTAGTTTATGTACTTACCATCAGTGGTCATTAGGACTCATTGATTAAGACTTGTTACTTATTATTTCCGGTTGTGTTTCAGGTACTTTAGCGAGCGTTTATTCAAACACGTTCTCGCACTCGCAAGAGGACTTTAGATACGGCTGAGGAGACAGACGAAGTTTTTGGTATTCCGAAGAAGATAGATTTTGAAGATTCGGATACAGAAAGTGAGCAGAAAGAACCAGTAATCATGGGTGATCGTATAGTTCCGGCAGATCCAGCTCTTATGGACTTTTCTCGGCCTAAAATTGATGATATTCAGTCAAGTATCCTTCACCCGGCTATTCAGGCTAACACTTTTGAAATCAAGCCGGGCACTATTCAGATGGTGCAGAATTCTATTTCTTTTGGAGGTGCTGCTACTGAAGATCCCAACATGCACATCAGGAATTTTGTCGAGATCTGTAGTACTTTCAAATATAATGGTGTGACTGATGAGACTATCAAGCTGAGGCTTTTCCCATTCTCACTGAGGGATAAAGCTAAGGACTGGTTATATTATGAACCAGCTGGGTCCATCACTACTTGGCAAGATCTTGCGCAGAAGTTTCTGGTGAAGTTCTATCCAATGGCGAAAACTGCGGCTATGAGGAGTGCTCTTACTCAGTTTGCAAAGCAACCTACAAAATATATGTGCGAAGCTTAGGAGCGCTACAAGGAGATGTTGAGAAAGTAACCACATCATGGTATGTCTGATTGGATGGTGATCACTATTTTTTATAATGGTTTGGGGGCCCAATCTCGGCCCATGCTCGATGCTGCAGCTGGAGGCGCCTTGTGGGCCAAAAGTTATACTGAGGCTTATAATCTTATTGAGACTATGGCTGCAAATGAGCATCAGAACCCAACTCAAAGGATGATGCCTGGGAAGGTAGCAGGTATTCTGAAAGTTGATGCAGCTCCAGCTATTACAGCGCAGCTCTAAGCACTGTCGATGAAGGTCGATTCTTTAGCCACCTATGGAGTCAATCAGATAGCTATGGTCTGTGAGCTTTGTGCAGGTTCTCATGCTACGGATCAGTGTTCTCTTGTTAATGAATCTATTCAGTATGTTAACAATTATCAGTGACCGCAGCAGCCTGTACCAGCTACTTATCATCCTAACAACAGAAATTATCCAAATTTCAGCTGGAGTAATAATCAGAATGCTATTCAGCAACCATATCAGCAAGGCATAAGTAAATAGTTTAATCCACCTGGATTCCAGCAACCACAGCATTATGCTCAAAGGCAATCATATCCTCAACAAGGAGGTGCAGCTCCACCTTCTAGTGCTAATTTTGAGGAACTTAAGCTTTTGTGCAAAAGTCAGGCTATTTCTATCAAGACCTTGGAAAATTAAATCGGTCAAATAGCCAATGCAGTGCTCAATTGTTAACCTGGCACACTTTCCAGTGATACTGAAGTGCCAGGTAGAAAGGAAGCTAAAGAGCAAGTCAAGGCTATTACCTTAAGGTCTGGAAAAGTTGCTGATGCTGAAAAAGCAAAAGACGGAGAAGCTGAAGTTGGTGATGAAGAACCTAAGCAAAAGGAGAAAGCGGCGGAACCAAGGAAGACTACTGTTGAACACACTCTGCCTGAGGGTAATACAGGGGAGAAACAGCTCTATCCTCCACCACCTTTCCCTAAGAGATTACAACAACAAAAGCTGGATAAGCAGTTTGGTAAGTTTCTGGAGGTGTTCAAGAAACTTCACATCAATATACCTTTCGCTGAGGCTCTGGAGCAAATGCCTAGTTATGCAAAATTTATGAAGAGTATTCTTTCAAGGAAGGTAAAACTGGATGACCTTGAGACCGTTGCTCTAATGGAAGAGTGCAGTGCTGTGCTGCAACAAAAATTACCTCCAAAGCTTAAAGATCCAGGTAGCTTCACCATTCCTTGCACCGTTGGCAAATTGTCTTTTGACAAGTTTCCGTGTGATTTGGGAGCAAGCATCAATCTGATGTCGTTGTCTATCTTCAAAAAGTTGAATTTGCCTGATCCAAAGCCCACCTACATGTCTTTACAATTGGCTGATCGTTCTATTACTTACCCACGAGGCATAGTGGAGGATGTGCTAGTAAAGGTGGATAAGCTCTTCTTTCCTGCAGACTTTGTTATTCTGGATTTTGAGGAAGATAAGAAGATTCCCATAATCTTGGGGAGACCTTTCTTGGCTACAGGCCGTACCTTGATAGATGTGCAGAAAGGTGAACTTACTATGAGGGTGCAGGATCAGGATGTGACATTCAATGTATTCAAAGTGATGAAATTCTCTACAGAAGACGAGGAGTGCTTAAAAGTGGTTTTGATTGATTCTGCGATTACTTCAGAACTTGATCATATGCTAATGTCTGATGCATTAGAGAAAGCCTTAGTGGGGGACTTTGACAGTGATGATGAGGATGGCAATGAGCAACTACAATATCTAAATGCTTCTCCTTGGAGGCGAAAGCTAGACATGACATTTGAATCTCTTGGTACTTCTGACTTCAAAAATGCTGAAGGAAAGCTCAAATCATCTATTGAGGAAGCACCTACCTTGGAGCTTAAACCATTGCCTGAACACTTGAGGTATGTTTTTTAGGTGATGCATCTACTTTACCTGTTATTATTGCATCTAACCTTTCAGGTAGTGAGGAGGACAAGCTCCTGAGGATCTTGAGAGAATTCAAATCGGCTATCGGATGGACTATAGCAGACATCAAGGGGATCAGCCCTTCATACTGCATGCATAAAATTCTGCTAGAGGAAGGTAGTAAGCCGACTGTTGAGCAACAACGAAGATTTAATCCTATCATGAAAGAAGTGGTGAAGAAAGAAATTCTGAAGTGGCTGGATGCAGGAATCATTTATCCTATTTCTGACTGTTCTTGGGTGAGCCCCGTGCAATGTGTACCTAAGAAAGGAGGTATTACTGTGGTAGCAAATGAGAAGAATGAGCTCATCCCCACTCGAACAGTCAGAAGATGGAGGGTATGTGTAATAACCCCAATTTTTGAGAAATTTTGAAACCCTTATGAATAGTGTTTTTGCTGAACGAGAAAACTTTTCATGCCACGCTATGTAGGGGTTCTGTTATTGATCTTATGGGATATTATTAGTACTCTATGTGGTATATAAGTGTATGTAAAGATCGTCAGAATCCAATTCCGAACACTTTGATTTTTCCCGGAAATCCACAAGATACGGAGAGAATTGAGTATAAGGTAACAGGATAAAAAGGATTTAAATTAAAGGATTATAGGAGAGGATCATAGAAGGAATACAATATATTGAGAAAGGTTAAGGGAACCTAAGTAATAAGATCCCGGGTATGATCCCTCAAACGATAAACAAGAACGAAAGATAAGCGAACCGTAAAACAAATAAGTGACCAAGAGACAAGCTTGTACAAGAAGCCAGGGACTGTGACATCATCAAACCACAAGGTGTGGACAAGTGGGAGCATTATGACATGTGCAAGGTGACATAAGCATGACATGGGAAGGAAGGAGGTGTGGTGGCTTTGTAACCACACAAATTCAAGGGCAAGAAGGTAATTGACTAAAACAAGCACAAAAACCAAGCAACCAAGCCAAGAAAAATCATTTTCATCAAAAATCAAAAAGCAACCAAGGCTTTGTTCTTGAAGCTCTCGGCTTTTTACTATTCATTAGGCAAGAATTTTCAAAAATTCAAGATCCAAGCTTCCTAAATTGGTGAGTAAATTCCCTAATCATCTTCATGCTTAGTTAGGGCTATACCATGAGTTTAAGCCATCAATTCCTTCTCAATCTTCTCCATTTAATCAAAGAAGAAGACTATGAATAGTGTTTTCAAGTTTTTTTACTTGAAGTTTTCTTGTTTTTCTTGAAGATCCAAGCTTTCCTAAGACTTCTCAAAGCTTCTTAAGGCTTCCTAGCTCATCCCACCACTTCAAGGAAGGTATACCATCTCCAAACCCTAGATCCCTATGTATTATAAGATGATTTTAATTGGTAGGATGATATTGTAGCTTGTTGTTGTGATTTAGAGTTTGGGATTTGGAATGGTAGTGAAATGGAATGGTAAATGTTGTGGTTTTGATTAAAAGAACTTAAGTATGGTTAAACTAAGCTTAGGCATAAGTATAAATGATTAAATTGAATTGGTTGGGGTTGTTATGATGTGATGAGGATGGATGTTGGTCGTATGTTGGATTTGAGGTTGGTTTGTGGTTGGTTTTGAATGGTTAAAAATTGGGAAATCGCGTAAACATAGCCGTCGTAACGTCCGATTTTCTTTGGACTGTTTTTGTGCATAGCATTAGGACCCGAGAACCCCCTGCTAGATTATGACCACTGCCATGTTTAGATAGCTCATGTTACGAGCTTCGTTTTGATATGTAGTTCGTTCGATTCCGATGCACGGTTTAGGAGAAACGACCGTTTCAAGTAACGGCGTTTCGCGAACGAAACTTTTTCCCTCGCCTTACTTTGAAACATAGGTTAAAGACCAAAAAGGGTTAATTAATGTATGAAACATTTATGGTAAGTGTGTTAGGCAGTTGGTAAGACACTCGCGAAGGAATCGCTTTAAAACTCGTAAAGGTTAAATTATTAAAAATGGTGGAGCCGAGGGTACCCGAGTGACTTAAGCAAATCAGTGAGCGCAAAACAAGCGTTAGAGTCTAAGTTAGTTAAAGTATAGATTTACAAGTGATTTTGGTTTAATTCCAACTTACTTGTTGTTTATAGGTTACCAGACTCGTCCCGAGCCTTTTATCACCCCAAGTCGCTCAGGCAAGTTTTCTACCCGTTATACTGTTGTTGTGATGTATATGTGTATATGCATGATCTTGTGATAAATGCATATTTGTTATTAGCAAATTCTTGCGATATATTGTAGCATGTGATATGGTATATATGCATGCCTGTTTCGTATTCTTGATTTATTTATCTGTTGGTTCAAATGCTTATTCGTTGCATAATACCTATGCTAGAGATAAGCGGTATTTGCGTATACCCTTAGTATAGGGGATCAAAAGGTGAACTTTTTCTAAAACCGGGAGGCGAGGCTCCCGAGTATAATATATATTTATATATATATATATTGATATAGTTTTTAAAACTATTAATCGAATAAGGTTTATTCGATAACTTTATTTTATTTAATGCATATTATTACGAATATTCATTCGAGGGCTTATGACTTCTTTATTTTATTAAATGAATATTATTTTGAATATTCATTCGAGGACTTATGACTCAGTTTATATTATTTAATGAATATTATTTGAATATTCATTTGAGGATCTATGACTCCGATTATTTGCTGAGATATATTCTGTATTTTATTAAAGAATAATGTTTCGATAATCAAACTTATTTTCGGTTATTCAAATGAAGATAATACTTTCATATAAGTATATCTTTGGTTATTTAATACTCGTTTCAAGTATAAATTTTAATACTTCTACTTCAATTATTTTTATAAAGATTATTCTTTATGGGAATATTATTTAATTAATAATATTCAGTCATTTTCTAAATATTCTGGGGACTGATTTACTTCATTAAATCAGCTTTACTCCAAACACTCTATAAAGTGTTTTCGAGTCTTCAAAATGATTTTTAAAAGTTAGAGCGGATCCCAAAACTCATTTTTATATTTAAGATCTTCCTTTTTAAGGGGATTTAAATACTCGCTTAAAACCTGAGGGATCCGGCTCTGTGGTGTATTTTATATTCGCAACAAGGTTGCAGTTTTGGTAAATGAATTGATTACTTACCCAACGTTCGGGAAGTAAGTCCATCTATTGAGTTGGCATAAGCAACATGGGCTCAGTGGGCGTCCATGATAGTGTAAGTGGCTCAGTGGGAGTCCATCAAATGCATAAGTGGCTGAGTGGCAGTCCAGCATAGGTCCTAATGCGGCCAGGGTGATGACCAGTGGGGAATTCGTCCATCTACAAGTAGAAAAGGTTACTTATGGGTATCTTTGCCTGATCAGCAAGATATCTGGTTTATGCCAAAATTCTTTTCCTTTCCAAAATTCATTGGATGTTTCAAACTCTGTTCATACTTTATATAACAGAGGTTCCAGGAAATGTTTAAAGAGATATATATGTGGATATATATATATATCGGGACTAAATAAAGTATCTCGTAACTTTATTTCATTCAATAATATTTCAAAGATTGAATCTATTCAAATCTTGTCTTGTAGTCTCATCTATGTGATGAACTTTTGAAACTGGTTATAACTTGAACGGTGGTAGTTCAAGTAGTATTGGGAAAGATATAAGTATATTGGGGTATTTGGTAACCTCATCTTTTAAACTTATATCTAGTTAATAATTGTTTTATGAATGACAAAGATTTTCAGAAAAACGTTGAGACAAGGTTAGATGTATGAGATCACCTTGCAACGATATTTTTTTATATATACAGTTATACACTGGGATTTTGTGTATATTATGCATGGAAGAGGACTTCCAATATTTTGAAAAGTATATATGTATATATACTGAATATTTTGCGACTTCATCGCATTAAGATATCAAACTTGGTTCATTTCTTTTGACCAAGACTTTCATGAGTACTATGAGAAGGCTCATATATTATTAATCATTATACATATTATTTTGGTGGGCTTGCTGCTCACCCTTGCTTTCTTCTTTCATCACACAACATCAGATAGACAAGATGAACCGGACAAAGCTTCCGATTCGCAAGAGGTTAGGAGACGTTCCGCAGTTTTCTATAAGCACTGATGCCGCCATAGCTGAGGTAGGAACTACCAATAGGCTAGGCTTTCAACTTTTGATGTATCAGATTATGTATATTTATGAATTGTAATAATGGCAAAGAAATGTAAATTTATTCAGAAACCTGTTTAAGGTGTATTGGCATATAATTGTGGAATAAAACGACTTGTGATTATTTTTGGATATTCATCTCTGAGACTATAACTTGTGGTGTGTGTGTTTATTGTGGGGTCAAAGTATAGAGTAGTTGATTATTTATTAAGATTGGGTGTTGTTAAGGGAAATGGAACTCGTGACGACCCGAATCCCCGACCCCGGATCTGGGGGTGTTACAGAAATGGTATCAGAGCCAAGCGTTATAAACCTCAGAGATGATGGGGCGTTAAGATAATAAGTTCACTAAGATAATAAGAACTCTTGCCAAGTTCATAGTCGGGCTACCTAACGTAGCACTGACAGATTAAACCCTTACGGGAACCCTTATAAGTATCGTGATAGTAACATAGTTCATTCTCGTATAGGGCAGCGGAGCACTGAACCTTGAGGTTCAGGAGCATCAGCATGAGGATGTTTTATTACAAGTTGGAGATCAAATTGTGAATCCGATGGAGTACCCTAATGAGGGACCGGATGAGGTTCAGATAGAGAATGCTGCGGTTGAGGATGTTATTCCGGAAAGGATTGTGGCTGAGAAGGATCCTGATGAGAATGAAGAGAGGACCGCTGAGGAACAGATGACAGTAGTCAGGGCGATTACCAGAGCAAGAATGGCCGCGAGGGTGGCACTAGAGGATGAAGAGTTACCAAGGGCACAAAGGTTAATGAGGGCAGAAGGAGTGGGGCCTTCCACGACCCCAATTATACCAGTATCAGACCCTCTTCCAGAGGCTCCTGTAGACATCCATGAGGTTCCACCAATTCCTGTCCCATCCCCTGTACAGAGCCCAGCACATACTGAGGAAATGCCACCTTTATCCCCTACACCATTGTCACCTGATACCGTGCTTGGTTATCCATTTGGATCTCCTGGGTCTGCACCACCTGCACCCCATGGACTGCTAGATGCTACCACTCAGGCTTCTCTTATCGCTGATTATCATATGACTTTGGGTGGCCTGTCAGAGGCCCGGAATGTTAGGAGTGATCTGTTGGATCGACTTACTCCACCAAGGATTGAGGGTGGGATACTTCCGGAAGGATTAGCGTATAGCATGGAAAGGATTGAGGCTACCACCCGTGTTACAGCTAGGGGCCATCTTGAGGGTCAGGTTGATCCAGCTCTACTTGCGACTATCTTAGACCTTATCACCTCTGTGATGGAGCAGGTTAGGGATGTCGTGCGTGCTCGCATCTCTTAATCCATGGTAGTGTGCAGAGCCAGAGCAATCAAACAAGGGTTTCATGTAGCACCGCTGTTGGAGGATTAGCCTAAGTTATGAATGATTAGTTTTAATGACGAGATGACTATCTATGGTAGTACTTTTGGGATAGGAGCGATAAGTTCATATGATGTAATCCTCTTTAATATGTTCAGTTGTTGTACCCTCGAACAAATGGTTATGTATATATTCGTTAATTTCAGTTCAGATCAGTTTGATTGTGATAAATCACATTGTTAATTGCTCTATTAACACTTAAGAGAATGCCATGAAGTTTATCGAACTTAAGAATTCATAATTTGCAATCGTACAAGGACTAAACGAGGGGAAGACTTAAGCAAAGTAAGTAAGACAAATATCCGGAGATTCTCAAAAATTTTCCAAGTAATATGCCCCCACAAGGACAAAGATTAAGCGCAAACCTGGAACGTGATAATCAGGGAGGTTGCAATTAAGATATAAAGAACCCGGAATATAATAAAGTGGAAAATGAAGGTTTTAAATTAAAAGATGACTCCAATTATGGGGAGTAGGAAGAAATATTTAGACTAAGAAAGCAAAAGTCGAGCGAGATAAGGAGACCCGAGACGGTACTCCTATACGGAAATTCATGAACCTATCTAAACAGAACTTATATTTTATTCCCAACCACCACCTTGAGGAAACAATGTGGTGTGAAATTCTTTCAGAACCTCTAAGTCGCTAAGCTCTTAGAGTTCCAAGGAACAAGCTGGCCCAGTCGAGGCAAGAGCCTGGCTAAAGGAAATATAGGAATCATTTGAGATTCTAAATGATTGACGAATCACAAAAGACTGTTTTTATCACTTACCCTCCCAAGAGAGAGACCACCCGCTGGTGAAAGGCCAAGGAAGGCAAGGACCAAGAGATTATAATAAACTGATTAAAGTTCAGCCAATTGTTTTCGGGAAAGTAATTCCCAAGGTTATGGAATAGTGTAAAAGCTTTAGAGCCAGAACAAAGGCAGACGAGTATGACGAATTATGAATCTAAGTTGTAAAAGTTATCAAGATTCATTCTGAAGACACGAATCCAGAATTACGGGATGTTTGAAATCAATGCTTATGTTGTGTTGGTTCATGAAATAACGATAAGAGAAAGGAATATAAAGGCAACAGAGTTTGAGGAATGATAAGGGAATTGGGTATGAGGAAACCCTAAAGACTCGTAGCAATAGAAATAGATAAATATGCATTCGTCAGGATGAGGGTGATTCACCATGAGTTAAAATTGATGGGTGAAGGCATAAGAGATGCATATATTTTATCCCCTTTAAGTTGGGAGGATTCGAGGAAACATTGAGATAGTTCGAAGGATAAATAGTGAGACGCGGATAGACTGAGGAGACAAGGAAGTAAGAAATTAGGAAAATTGGATGAAGGAAGTGACCTTCAAGAATGTGAAGTGTAAGACCGGTGGCATGATACCCAGGAAGGGAGACGCCAGGTATGAAAGATATCCCAACATTGAGATGACTATTGAGATAAACAACAAAAGTAAATAAGGATTTATTAAGAAGAAGTTCACATTGAACACGACCAATATCTTCCAGATCATCCATGTGATCATTACCAAATCAGGAAAGAAAAGCGGATAACCATTTTTATCTTTTGGAGGCCATGTGGATTGACCTTAACTTGAATAAGGATGCTATTGTGAAATTCGGTATAGACTATCGAGGTGGAAATGATTGAATAAGATACCCTTATCAGGGATATATGACTTTATTTATCCATGGAAGGATGCTTGTACCTTTTTAAAGGTGGAATTAAGGATAGAACATCGATAACTTAAAACGAATCCTAGGGGAATGCATAAAGGTTGGCATTTCACCCTTAATAGGGATAGTATGAGTTTTGACAGTATGAATTGGAAAGGGTTAAGGTAATAATAACCTTTAAGGATCAGTGGAGAAATTTTTCAGAAGTAAATAGACAATGGTTCTAGTATCAGTAAATAATATTTGATATGCCCTGTATATAGGGAATACAGGAGGAACGATTGAAGGATAACCTTAGAGGTTTTACAAGGAGAAAGGAAATATTCGAAATTCTCAAGAATAAAAATGTTGATAAAGGAAATATGACATAATTATAATGTTGCAAAGTGGGGCACGTGTTAAACCACGAGAAAGTATGGATCGAACCAGTAATGGTCGAAATTATTCAGGGCAATTAGGACTTAAGATAAAAGATGTTCTAATTATGATTGAGAGTCAGTCATGACAGTGATTAACCTCTAAAGACTGAGGCAACAACTTATGGAAAAATGGTGATTTTTTTTTACTTATCAGATGTTAAGGAAAACATCTTCACATAAGCTGTGATTGAAATGAGGTAGAAAATTTAGTTGAAGGTGGTTAAAAGACATTGATTATAAGGAACTATTACTATCAGGGAAGGCCAAAGAGGTGGCCAACACTTTAAAGGTAAGAGGATAATTATAGGCGCGTGTGCCAAAAGAATATAGTGATGATGGTTAAAAATGTGAAGGTTGAATTATGGTTAGGAAGATTGTCATTCCTTCTGATGACTGTGCAATACCCAGCCGTAATAGTAGTTGGTAAAGGTTTAATTTGTGTAATCGCCATGAACGGGCTATCTATCTTAGAAGGTCCTATCTTGAGATAAGCCAGGACCATGTTTCAAAAAGGACTAGATGAACCCTTGAGTTAATTCTTCTATTTAGGGCGTATGATTAAGAATGGTATTAACCTGCTATCGTTGCTTTGATTGAAACTCTTCTGCACTTTTATCTGCTTCATGTCATGTATGTATGTCAGGATCAGGAGTGTTCTTCATGAATCAGGAATGGTGATTATGTTACCTCCTTAGAAGGATTTGATATGAGATGTATGGACTCCGTATGGTTAGCTATTAAGACTTCATGGAAAATGAATGAGTACAGTAGGTCAGTGGTGGACCATAGTAAGGTAGCAATGATTCTGCGAGTAATGAGCTGTTTACAACCGTGAGAGTTGTATTGAATGGGTGTTGAGATTGAGTACCACTAATCGGGTCGTGGTAGTGTATAAGTTATCATTGATAGACTAATTAAGTAGAGTATCTACCTAGTGAATTATTATTCTTTCTTATCAATAGAGAGTCGTATTATTATACGAGGAAGGTTGCGGTGCAAGCATAGAATTCAAGTAACGATGATGTCTAGAATGAGATCCCAGATTCGATGTTCGATGTCGAGGGAGTTTCAAAGGTAATTGTGTATAAGCTCAAGGAAGAGCATGGGTCCATAGAATGATGGACGGGATAGCGAAAATATTTAAGCACGTGAAATGCGATGCTATAATACTTGATGTTGATATAAATACATATATGTTTTGTTCTTCTATGACAAACCTCTATAGTTCAGAGGTAGATTCCAAGCCAGATATTTTGTGGCAGTATATTTTTTTTTTTTCATATATACAATTCTCTTCAGTTCGTTCTTTTCTCTTCTTTTCATTTCATGTAAGCTGAGAAGAACAACCCTTCCAGAAGGGGAGGTATTGCCGAATGACTATCTATCTTTGTGATAGAAGCCTAGTAGGATACCACATGTTGTTTAATTGCTTGTCAAGTACTAAAGGCTGGCCACCTTCTGTACTAACTATGCGATATAACAAGTGTTCATGATCATAGTTATCTCTCAACAAATTCCTTTACTTCTATATGATTAATCAAACTTTGGAAAATAGAAATAACTGAAAAAGGAGTAATAAAGTGGTGGTAGTATGCGGAATGGGAACACATTCGTGATACTAAGGTTGACGTGGTTATTAAAAGGTTATAGAACGCTAACGAGCAAAAGTATAACCCGTATAATATTAGGAACGGAAGGTAGTAGCGATTACGAACTGGAAAAGAATAGGTATTGAGAAGCAAAAGTTCTAATGATAAAAGCTATAATGAGAGTCTGTGCAATAGACTTGAAAGAATTTGGAATGATCACTTAATTCGGATTGAGTTATCTTACGACAATAGATCATATGTCATTATCGAGATGTCGCCTTATGAGATCCTTGAGGGAAGAAAATGTCGATCTCCCTTATGTTAGGATGAAGTTGTAGAGCGCAAGATGCTCGGACCCGCAGTAGTCCAAAGGACCAAGGATATGATAGATCTAATCAGAGGACGGCTGGTAGTAGCCCAAGATGGACATGATAAGTGTGTTGATTTGACACGAAAGGATAAAGAGTATGAAATAGGGGACCTAGTAATGTTATAGGTATCCCTTGGAAAGGATTGATGAGGTTCGGAAAGAAAGGAAAGCTAAGTCTACAATTTGTTGGACCCTTGGATATATTAAGACGTTTAGGAAGTTAGCATATGAGCTAGCCCTACCCCCGAACCTGTAGCAAGTTCATAACGTGTTTCACGTATCAATGTTAAGGAAGTATAATTCAGATGCCAGATAAGTAGAGGCATATGAGCGCATAGATATGCAACCCGACGTAACCTATATGGAGTAACCAGAAAGGGTTATAGAGTGAAAAGGAACAAGTGCTTAGGAGAAGGATTATCAAACTAGGCAGAGTTTGGTGGTAGAACCACAATGTAGAAAATTGACTCGAGAGTTAGAAAGTGTAATGCTAAGAAAGTATCCTCATTTGTTTTCTATCTGATTCCGGGACGGAATCCTTTTAAGGAGGGGAGACTGTAATAACCCCAATTTTTGAGAAATTTTGAAACCCTTATGAATAGTGTTTTTGCTGAACGAGAAAACTTTTCATGCCACGCTATGTAGGGGTTCTGTTATTGATCTTATGGGATATTATTAGTACTCTATGTGGTATATAAGTGTATGTAAAGATCGTCAGAATCCAATTCCGAACACTTTGATTTTTCCCGGAAATCCACAAGATACGGAGAGAATTGAGTATAAGGTAACAGGATAAAAAGGATTTAAATTAAAGGATTATAGGAGAGGATCATAGAAGGAATACAATATATTGAGAAAGGTTAAGGGAACCTAAGTAATAAGATCTCGGGTATGATCCCTCAAACGATAAACAAGAACGAAAGATAAGCGAACCGTAAAACAAATAAGTGACCAAGAGACAAGCTTGTACAAGAAGCCAGGGACTGTGACATCATCAAACCACAAGGTGTGGACAAGTGGGAGCATTATGACATGTGCAAGGTGACATAAGCATGACATGGGAAGGAAGGAGGTGTGGTGGCTTTGTAACCACACAAATTCAAGGGCAAGAAGGTAATTAACTAAAACAAGCACAAAAACCAAGCAACCAAGCCAAGAAAAATCATTTTCATCAAAAATCAAAAAGCAACCAAGGCTTTGTTCTTGAAGCTCTCGGCTTTTTACTATTCATTAGGCAAGAATTTTCAAAAATTCAAGATCCAAGCTTCCTAAATTGGTGAGTAAATTACCTAATCATCTTCATGCTTAGTTAGGGCTATACCATGAGTTTAAGCCATCAATTCCTTCTCAATCTTCTCCATTTAATCAAAGAAGAAGACTATGAATAGTGTTTTCAAGTTTTTTTACTTGAAGTTTTCTTGTTTTTCTTGAAGATCCAAGCTTTCCTAAGACTTCTCAAAGCTTCTTAAGGCTTCCTAGCTCATCCCACCACTTCAAGGAAGGTATACCATCTCCAAACCCTAGATCCCTATGTATTATAAGATGATTTTAATTGGTAGGATGATATTGTAGCTTGTTGTTGTGATTTAGAGTTTGGGATTTGGAATGGTAGTGAAATGGAATGGTAAATGTTGTGGTTTTGATTAAAAGAACTTAAGTATGGTTAAACTAAGCTTAGGCATAAGTATAAATGATTAAATTGAATTGGTTGGGGTTGTTATGATGTGATGAGGATGGATGTTGGTTGTATGTTGGATTTGAGGTTGGTTTGTGGTTGGTTTTGAATGGTTAAAAATTGGGAAATCGCGTAAACATAGCCGTTGTAACGTCCGATTTTCTTTGGACTGTTTTTGTGCATAACATTAGGACCCGAGAACCCCCTTCTAGATTATGACCACTGCCATGTTTAGATAGCTCATTTTACGAGCTTCGTTTTGATATGTAGTTCGTTCGATTCTGATGCACGGTTTAGGAGAAACGACCGTTTCAAGTAACGGCGTTTCGCGAACGAAACTTTTTCCCTCGCCTTACTTTGAAACATAGGTTAAAGACCAAAAAGGGTTAATTAATGTATGAAACATTTATGGTAAGTGTGTTAGGCAGTTGGTAAGACACTCGCGAAGGAATCGCTTTAAAACTCGTAAAGGTTAAATTATTAAAAATGGTGGAGCCGAGGGTACCCGAGTGACTTAAGCAAATCAGTGAGCGCAAAACAAGCGTTAGAGTCTAAGTTAGTTAAAGTATAGATTTACAAGTGATTTTGGTTTAATTCCAACTTACTTGTTGTTTATAGGTTACCAGACTCGTCCCGAGCCTTTTATCACCCCAAGTCGCTCAGGCAAGTTTTCTACCCGTTATACTGTTGTTGTGATGTATATGTGTATATGCATGATCTTGTGATAAATGCATATTTGTTATTAGCAAATTCTTGCGATATATTGTAGCATGTGATATGGTATATATGCATGCCTGTTTCGTATTCTTGATTTATTTATCTGTTGGTTCAAATGCTTATTCGTTGCATAATACCTATGCTAGAGATAAGCGGTATTTGCGTATACCCTTAGTATAGGGGATCAAAAGGTGAACTTTTTCTAAAACCGGGAGGCGAGGCTCCCGAGTATAATATATATTTATATATATATATTGATATAGTTTTTAAAACTATTAATCGAATAAGGTTTATTCGATAACTTTATTTTATTTAATGCATATTATTACGAATATTCATTCGAGGGCTTATGACTTCTTTATTTTATTAAATGAATATTATTTTGAATATTCATTCGAGGACTTATGACTCAGTTTATATTATTTAATGAATATTATTTGAATATTCATTTGAGGATCTATGACTCCGATTATTTGCTGAGATATATTCTGTATTTTATTAAAGAATAATGTTTCGATAATCAAACTTATTTTCGGTTATTCAAATGAAGATAATACTTTCATATAAGTATATCTTTGGTTATTTAATACTCGTTTCAAGTATAAATTTTAATACTTCTACTTCAATTATTTTTATAAAGATTATTCTTTATGGGAATATTATTTAATTAATAATATTCAGTCATTTTCTAAATATTCTGGGGACTGATTTACTTCATTAAATCAGCTTTACTCCAAACACTCTATAAAGTGTTTTCGAGTCTTCAAAATGATTTTTAAAAGTTAGAGCGGATCCCAAAACTCATTTTTATATTTAAGATCTTCCTTTTTAAGGGGATTTAAATACTCGCTTAAAACCTGAGGGATCCGGCTCTGTGGTGTATTTTATATTCGCAACAAGGTTGCAGTTTTGGTAAATGAATTGATTACTTACCCAACGTTCGGGAAGTAAGTCCATCTATTGAGTCGGCATAAGCAACATGGGCTCAGTGGGCGTCCATGATAGTGTAAGTGGCTCAGTGGGAGTCCATCAAATGCATAAGTGGCTGAGTGGCAGTCCAGCATAGGTCCTAATGCGGCCAGGGTGATGATCAGTGGGGAATTCGTCCATCTACTAGTAGAAAAGGTTACTTATGGGTATCTTTGCCTGATCAGCAAGATATCTGGTTTATGCCAAAATTCTTTTCCTTTCCAAAATTCATTGGATGTTTCAAACTCTGTTCATACTTTATATAACAGAGGTTCCAGGAAATGTTTAAAGAGATATATATGTGGATATATATATATATATCAGGACTAAATAAAGTATCTCGTAACTTTATTTCATTCAATAATATTTCAAAGATTGAATCTATTCAAATCTTGTCTTGTAGTCTCATCTATGTGATGAACTTTTGAAACTGGTTATAACTTGAACGGTGGTAGTTCAAGTAGTATTGGGAAAGATATAAGTATATTGGGGTATTTGGTAACCTCATCTTTTAAACTTATATCTAGTTAATAATTGTCTTATGAATGACAAAGATTTTCAGAAAAACGTTGAGACAAGGTTAGATGTATGAGATCACCTTGCAACGATATTTTTTTATATATACAGTTATACACTGGGATTTTGTGTATATTATGCATGGAAGAGGACTTCCAATATTTTGAAAAGTATATATGTATATATACTGAATATTTTGCGACTTCATCGCATTAAGATATCAAACTTGGTTCATTTCTTTTGACCAAGACTTTCATGAGTACTATGAGAAGGCTCATATATTGTTAATCATTATACATATTATTTTGGTGGGCTTGCTGCTCACCCTTGCTTTCTTCTTTCATCACACAACATCAGATAGACAAGATGAACCGGACCAAGCTTCCGATTCGCAAGAGGTTAGGAGACGTTCCGCAGTTTTTTATAAGCACTGATGCCGCCATAGCTGAGGTAGGAACTACCAATAGGCTAGGCTTTCAACTTTTGATGTATCAGATTATGTATATTTATGAATTGTAATAATGGCAAAGAAATGTAAATTTATTCAGAAACCTGTTTAAGGTGTATTGGCATATAATTGTGGAATAAAACGACTTGTGATTATTTTTGGATATTCATCTCTGAGACTATAACTTGTGGTGTGTGTGTTTATTGTGGGGTCAAAGTACAGAGTAGTTGATTATTTATTAAGATTGAGTGTTGTTAAGGGAAATGGAACTCGTGACGACCCGGATCCCCGACCCCGGATCTGGGGGTGTTACAGAAATGGTATCAGAGCCAAGCGTTATAAACCTCAGAGATGATGGGGCGTTAAGATAATAAGTTCACTAAGATAATAAGAACTCTTGCCAAGTTCATAGTCGGGCTACCTAACGTAGCACTGACAGATAAAACCCTTACGGGAACCCTTATAAGTATCGTGATAGTAACATAGTTCGTTCTCATATAGGGCAGCGGAGCACTAAACCTTGAGGTTCAGGAGCATCAGCATGAGGATGTTTTATTACAAGTTGGAGATCAAATTGTGAATCCGATGGAGTACCCTAATGAGGGACCGGATGAGGTTCAGATAGAGAATGCTGCGGTTGAGGATGTTATTCCGGAAAGGATTGTGGCTGAGAAGGATCCTGATGAGAATGAAGAGAGGACCGCTGAGGAACAGATGACAGTAGTCAGGGCGATTACCAGAGCAAGAATGGCCGCGAGGGTGGCACTAGAGGATGAAGAGTTACCAAGGGCACAAAGGTTAATGAGGGCAGAAGGAGTGGGGTCTTCCACGACCCCAATTATACCAGTATCAGACCCTCTTCCAGAGGCTCCTGTAGACATCCATGAGGTTCCACCAATTCCTGTCCCATCCCCTGTACAGAGCCCAGCACATACTGAGGAAATGCCACCTTTATCCCCTGCACCATTGTCACCTGATACCGTGCTTGGTTATCCATTTGGATCTCCTGGGTCTGCACCACCTGCACCCCATGGACTGCTAGATGCTACCACTCAGGCTTCTCTTATCGCTGATTATCATATGACTTTGGGTGGCCTGTCAGAGGCCCGGAATGTTATGAGTGATCTGTTGGATCGACTTACTGCACCAAGGATTGAGGGTGGGATACTTCCTGCAGGATTAGCGTATAGCATGGAAAGGATTGAGGCTACCACCCGTGTTACAGCTAGGGGCCATCTTGAGGGTCAGGTTGATCCAGCTCTACTTGCGACTATCTTAGACCTCATCACCTCTGTGATGGAGCAGGTTAGGGATGTCGTGCGTGCTCGCATCTCTTAATCCATGGTAGTGTGCAGAGCCAGAGCAATCAAACAAGGGTTTCATGTAGCACCGCTTTTGGAGGATTAGCCTAAGTTATGAATGATTAGTTTTAATGACGAGATGACTATCTATGGTAGTACTTTTGGGATAGGAGCGATAAGTTCATATGATGTAATCCTCTTTAATATGTTCAGTTGTTGTACCCTCGAACAAATGGTTATGTATATATTCATTAATTTCAGTTCAGATCAGTTTGATTGTGATAAATCACATTGTTAATTGCTCTATTAACACTTAAGAGAATGTCATGAAGTTTATCGAACTTAAGAATTCATAATTTGCAATCGTACAAGGACTAAACGAGGGGAAGACTTAAGCAAAGTAAGTAAGACAAATATCCGGAGATTCTCAAAAATTTTCCAAGTAATATGCCCCCACAAGGACAAAGATTAAGCGCAAACCTGGAACGTGATAATCAGGGAGGTTGCAATTAAGATATAAAGAACCCGGAATATAATAAAGTGGAAAATGAAGGTTTTAAATTAAAAGATGACTCCAATTATGGGGAGTAGGAAGAAATATTTAGACTAAGAAAGCAAAAGTCGAGCGAGATAAGGAGACCCGAGACGGTACTCCTATACGGAAATTCATGAACCTATCTAAACAGAACTTATATTTTATTCCCAACCACCACCTTGAGGAAACAATGTGGTGTGAAATTCTTTCAGAACCTCTAAGTCGCTAAGCTCTTAGAGTTCCAAGGAACAAGCTGGCCCAGTCGAGGCAAGAGCCTGGCTAAAGGAAATATAGGAATCATTTGAGATTCTAAATGATTGACGAATCACAAAAGACTGTTTTTATCACTTACCCTCCCAAGAGAGAGACCACCCGCTGGTGAAAGGCCAAGGAAGGCACGGACCAAGAGATTATAATAAACTGATTAAAGTTCAGCCAATTGTTTTCGGGAAAGTAATTCCCAAGGTTATGGAATAGTGTAAAAGCTTTAGAGCCAGAACAAAGGCAGACGAGTATGACGAATTATGAATCTAAGTTGTAAAAGTTATCAAGATTCGTTCTGAAGACACGAATCCAGAATGACGGGATGTTTGAAATCAATGCTTATGTTGTGTTGGTTCATGAAATAACGATAAGAGAAAGGAATATAAAGGCAACAGAGTTTGAGGAATGATAAGGGAATTGGGTATGACGAAACCCTAAAGACTCGTAGCAATAGAAATAGATAAATATGCATTCGTCAGGATGAGGGTGATTCACCATGAGTTAAAATTGATGGGTGAAGGCATAAGAGATGCATATATTTTATCCCCTTTAAGTTGGGAGGATTCGAGGAAACATTGAGATAGTTCGAAGGATAAATAGTGAGACGCGGATAGACTGAGGAGACAAGGAAGTAAGAAATTAGGAAAATTAGATGAAGGAAGTGACCTTCAAGAATGTGAAGTGTAAGACCGGTGGCATGATACCCAGGAAGGGAGACGCCAGGTATGAAAGATATCCCAACATTGAGATGACTGTTGAGATAAACAACAAAAGTAAATAAGGATTTATTAAGAAGAAGTTCACGTTGAACACGACCAATATCTTCCAGATCATCCATGTGATCATTACCAAATCAGGAAAGAAAAGCGGATAACCATTTTTATCTTTTGGAGGCCATGTGGATTGACCTTAACTTGAATAAGGATGCTATTGTGAAATTTGGTATAGACTATCGAGGTGGAAATGATTGAATAAGATACCCTTATCTGGGATATATGACTTTATTTATCCATGGAAGGATGCTTGTACCTTTTTAAAGGTGGAATTAAGGATAGAACATCGATAACTTAAAACGAATCCTAGGGGAATGCATAAAGGTTGGCATTTCACCCTTAATAGGGATAGTATGAGTTTTGACAGTATGAATTGGAAAGGGTTAAGGTAATAATAACCTTTAAGGATCAGTGGAGAAATTTTTCAGAAGTAAATAGACAATGGTTCTAGTATCAGTAAATGGTATTTGATATGCCCTGTATATAGGGAATACAGGAGGAACGATTGAAGGATAACCTTAGAGGTTTTACAAGGAGAAAGGAAATATTCGAAATTCTCAAGAATAAAAATGTTGATAAAGGAAATATGACATAATTATAATGTTGCCAAGTGGGGCACGTGTTAAACCACGAGAAAGTATGGATCGAACCAGTAATGGTCGAAATTATTCAGGGCAATTAGGACTTAAGATAAAAGATGTTCTAATTATGATTGAGAGTCAGTCATGACAGTGATTAACCTCTAAAGACTGAGGCAACAACTTATGGAAAAATGGTGATTTTTTTTTACTTATCAGATGTTAAGGAAAACATCTTCACATAAGCTGTGATTGAAATGAGGTAGAAAATTTAGTTGAAGGTGGTTAAAAGACATTGATTATAAGGAACTATTACTATCAGGGAAGGCCAAAGAGGTGGCCAACACTTTAAAGGTAAGAGGATAATTATAGGCGCGTGTGCCAAAAGAATATAGTGATGATGGTTAAAAATGTGAAGGTTGAATTATGGTTAGGAAGATTGTCATTCCTTCTGATGACTGTGCAATACCCAGCCGTAATAGTAGTTGGTAAAGGTTTAATTCGTGTAATCGCCATGAACGGGCTATCTATCTTAGAAGGTCCTATCTTGAGATAAGCCAGGACCATGTTTCAAAAAGGACTAGATGAACCCTTGAGTTAATTCTTCTATTTAGGGCGTATGATTAAGAATGGTATTAACCTGCTATCGTTGCTTTGATTGAAACTCTTCTGCACTTTTATCTGCTTCATGTCATGTATGTATGTCAGGATCAGGAGTGTTCTTCATGAATCAGGAATGGTGATTATGTTACCTCCTTAGAAGGATTTGATACGAGATGTATGGACTCCATATGGTTAGCTATTAAGACTTCATGGAAAATGAATGAGTACAGTAGGTCAGTGGTGGACCATAGTAAGGTAGCAATGATTCTGCGAGTAATGAGCTGTTTACAACCGTGAGAGTTGTATTGAATGGGTGTTGAGATTGAGTACCACTAATCGGGTCATGGCAGTGTATAAGTTATCATTGATAGACTAATTAAGTAGAGTATCTACCTAGTGAATTATTATTCTTTCTTATCAATAGAGAGTCGTATTATTATACGAGGAAGGTTGCGGTGCAAGCATAGAATTCAAGTAACGATGATGTCTAGAATGAGATCCCAGATTCGATGTTCGATGTCGAGGGAGTTTCAAAGGTAATTGTGTATAAGCTCAAGGAAGAGCATGGGTCCATAGAATGATGGACGGGATAGCGAAAATATTTAAGCACGTGAAATGCGATGCTATAATACTTGATGTTGATATAAATACATATATGTTTTGTTCTTCTATGACAAACCTCTATAGTTCAGAGGTAGATTCCAAGCCAGATATTTTGTGGCAGTATATTTTTTTTTTTTCATATATACAATTCTCTTCAGTTCGTTCTTTTCTCTTCTTTTCATTTCATGTAAGCTGAGAAGAACAACCCTTCCAGAAGGGGAGGTATTGCCGAATGACTATCTATCTTTGTGATAGAAGCCTAGTAGGATACCACATGTTGTTTAATTGCTTGTCAAGTACTAAAGGCTGGCCACCTTCTGTACTAACTATGCGATATAACAAGTGTTCATGATCATAGTGATCTCTCAACAAATTCCTTTACTTCTATATGATTAATCAAACTTTGGAAAATAGAAATAACTGAAAAAGGAGTAATAAAGTGGTGGTAGTATGCGGAATGGGAACACATTCGTGATACTAAGGTTGACGTGGTTATTAAAAGGTTATAGAACGCTAACGAGCAAAAGTATAACCCGTATAATATTAGGAACGGAAGGTAGTAGCGATTACGAACTGGAAAAGAATAGGTATTGAGAAGCAAAAGTTCTAATGATAAAAGCTATAATGAGAGTCTGTGCAATAGACTTGAAAGAATTTGGAATGATCACTTAATTCGGATTGAGTTATCTTACGATAATAGATCATATGTCATTATCGAGATGTCGCCTTATGAGATCCTTGAGGGAAGAAAATGTCGATCTCCCTTATGTTAGGATGAAGTTGTAGAGCGCAAGATGCTCGGACCCGCAGTAGTCCAAAGGACCAAGGATATGATAGATCTAATCAGAGGACGGCTGGTAGTAGCCCAAGATGGACATGATAAGTGTGTTGATTTGACACGAAAGGATAAAGAGTATGAAATAGGGGACCTAGTAATGTTATAGGTATCCCTTGGAAAGGATTGATGAGGTTCGGAAAGAAAGGAAAGCTAAGTCTACAATTTGTTGGACCCTTGGATATATTAAGACGTTTAGGAAGTTAGCATATGAGCTAGCCCTACCCCCGAACCTGTAGCAAGTTCATAACGTGTTTCACGTATCAATGTTAAGGAAGTATAATTCAGATGCCAGATAAGTAGAGGCATATGAGCGCATAGATATGCAACCCGACGTAACCTATATGGAGTAACCAGAAAGGGTTATAGAGTGAAAAGGAACAAGTGCTTAGGAGAAGGATTATCAAACTAGGCAGAGTTTGGTGGTAGAACCACAATGTAGAAAATTGACTCGAGAGTTAGAAAGTTTAATGCTAAGAAAGTATCCCCATTTATTTTCTATCTGATTCCGGGACGGAATCCTTTTAAGGAGGGGAGACTGTAATAACCCCAATTTTTGAGAAATTTTGAAACCCTTATGAATAGTGTTTTTGCTGAACGAGAAAACTTTTCATGCCACGCTATGTAGGGGTTCTGTTATTGATCTTATGGGATATTATTAGTACTCTAAATGGAACCTTTTGAGATGATGTGTGATGCGAGTGATTATGGGGTGGTCGCAGTTCTTGGGCAGCGCAAGAATAATCTCTTTCATGTGGTCTACTATGCTAGTAAGACTCTAAATGGAGCTCAAATAAACTACACCACTACTGAGAAGGAGCTCTTGGCTATAGTCTTTGGTTTCAAAAAATTCCGATCTTATTTGCTTGGGACAAAGGTGACAGTGTTCACTGATCATGCAACCATTCGCTATTTGGTTTCCAAGAAGGATTCGAAACCTAGACTCATTCGTTGGGTGCTCTTGCTACAGGAATTTGAGTTAGAGATCAAGGATCGAAAATGTACTGAGAATCAAGTAGCTGACCATCTCTCTAGATTGGAGAATCCCGATTCTACTTCACATGATAAGACATTGATCAACGAATCTTTTCCGGATGAGCAGTTGTTCGCAGTGCAGGAGGAAGAGCCATGGTTCGCAGATATTGTGAACTATCTTGTCAGCAATATAATGCCTCATAATATGAATACAGCTCAAAAGAAGAAATTTATGCATGAGGTGAAGTGGTATATATGGGATGAACCGTATTTATTTAGATAGGGAGCTGACCAGATCATCAGGAGATATATCCCATTCTGTGAGACAGAGGGGATATTACGAGACTACCACTCCACAGTTTATGATGGACATTATGGTGGTGAGAAGACGGTAGCTCGTATTCTGCAAGCAGGTTTGTTCTGGCCTACTTTGTTTAAGGATGCGCATCAATTCGTTTTAACGTGTGATCGTTGCCAAAGAGTGGGCAATCTTACGAGGAAGGATGAGATGCCGTTAAATGTGATGCTTGAAGTCGAGGTCTTTGATGTTTGGGGAATCGATTTCATGGGACCATTTGTCTCGTTCTGCAATAATCAGTACATCTTACCGGCAGTCGATTATGTCTCAAAATGGGTAGAAATCAAAGCTCTGCCGATGAATGATGCAAAGGTAGTGTTGAATTTTCTTCATAAGCAGATTTTCACAAGGTTTGGAATGCCACGAGTAATCATAAGTGATGAGGGGTCGCATTTCTGCAACCGTAAGTTTACTTCTATGATACAGCGCTATAATGTGAATCATCGTGTTGCTACTGCCTATGATCCGCAAATGAATGGTCAAGCGGAAGTGTCTAATAGAGAGATCAAGCACATTCTAGAGAAAGTTGTTTATCCGTCAAGGAAGGATTGGTCTTTAAAGCTCGATGAAGCTCTTTGGGCTTACTGAACAACATACAAAACTGCACTTGCGATGTCCCCGTTTCAACTTGTGTATGGTAAAGGATGTCATTTATCTGCGGAACTTGAGCATAAAGCCTATTGGGCGTTGAAGAAGTTGAACCTTGATCTAGATGCAGCTGGGAAGAAGCGAATGCTTCAGCTAAATGAACTTGATGAATTTCGACTCCAAGCCTACGAGAACAAAAAAATGTACAAGGAAAAAGTGAAAAGGTGGCATGACAGGAAGCTATATCCTAAGTCATTTGTGTCGGGGCAACAAGTTCTTTTATTCAACTCTCGTCTCCGACTTTTTCCTGGAAAGTTGAAATCAAGGTGGTCTGGACCTTTTATTGTCAAAATTGTGTTTCCACATGGAGCGGTGGAGATTTTTGAGAATGATTCGGACCAAGCATTCAAGGTTAATGGTCAGCGTTTGAAGCATTACTATGGGGACACGACAAACCGGGAAGTGGTTAGTGCCATTTTATTGTCAACTTGAGTAAGGTACGTTATATCAAGCTAATGACGAAAAAGAAGCGCTTCTTGGGAGGCAATCCATGATTTGTTGTTATAGGAACCCTTAGAAGTTCGTAACCTATCCAAAACCACAAATAAATCAGAAAAATAGGGCAAGAAAATTATTTTTCCAGAAGACCCCTGAGCGCCTGCTCAGCTCTGCTGAGCGACCGCTCAGCAAGCTGAGCGCCCGCTCAGCTTTGCTGAGCGACCGCTCAGGGCCCAACTGGCAGAATTTTTTTTAAGCCTTAGAAAAATCCAGAAAAATCAGAAAAAACATAAAAATACAAACACAACCCCACTACCCATGAATTATCTTCCCATTACCCACGTTTTTAACCCTCAACCCCACTCCTAATCAAATTTTAACCTAATTTCTACCCTATATATACATACAACTATTCCATATACTCCCCCATACACTTCCAAACCTTAAACTCTCTCCTATATTCAAAAACACAAATCTTAAACACTTTTTCTCAGTTTCGATGGCACCTAAGAGATCCAGGACTATTGATAGCAGCAGCACTGTTCCTACTGCTGATTCTTCAAGGGGTACTGCTGCGAGGCCTCGTTTGTTTGATAGGGCTGCTGAGGAGGAGTATACTAGGCTTCTGGGTAAGCCAATCTTGAAGGAGAGGGGATTCTTACCATCGGGGAGGGATGGTGAGTTGTTGCCAATGATTGCTGAGAAGGGTTGGATCGCTTTCTGTGAGTCACCAGAGGCAGTTCCGATGAACGTTGTTCGCGAGTTCTATGTGAATGCGAAGGCTGAAAAGAATGGGTTTTCTATTGTGTAGGGGATGACGGTGGATTATCACCCCGAGGCGATTCGCCGTGTGATTGGACACCGACAGAAGAAGCCCACGGAGGAGAATTAGAATGAGAAGACTGCTGAAGATTTTGACTTGGATTTGATTTGTGCTACTCTCTATAGGCCGGGCACGGTTTGGACGTTCAAGACTGGGACTAATGAGTATTGTCATTTTTCGGTGATTGCGATGAATAGGTATGCCCGTGTATGGAATGCCTTTATTTGTGCTAATATTCTGCCTACTTCATATGCACATGAGGTTACAGTTGAGCGAGCACAGTTGTTATGGGGTATTTTGAATGAGGAGTACTATGTGGACCTTGGTGAGTTCATCTACCAAGGAATTCTGAAGTTTTTGAGGGGAGCTAAGCACATGAACATCCCTTATGCATCTACTGTTACTAAACTTTGCCGAGCAGTGGGAGTTCGGTGGCCGTCTCACGAGCAGTTACAGCTGCCGGCCGCTCCTATTAATTCCGGGACTCTGAATGCGATGCAGGAGTGGACTGGTAGAGAGCCCGAGGAGCATGGGCTGGGTTATCGTCTTCCAGGAGGGTGTCCAGCACGCGGTGCTACCATGGCGAGACCAGGGCATGATGAGGCAGGTTCTTCTAGAGCTCAGGAGGGTGTTGGGATGGCTGATGCCCAGTATAGGAGGCTGTCGAGGAGGATGGATGCTATGTATGAGACGCAGAGCAGGTTTGCTCAGGAGCTCACCCTTGCACTTGGGACTGGTTTTAGAGGCCTTGGAGCTGACATCCAGTGGCCCGTTTTTGGTGAGGACTCTGCGTATCCGCCTCCTGATACTCCACCCTCTGAGGGTGATGATGATGATGATCTCTCCGTGTAGGTATACCCTATGTTCCTTTCTACTACTTTCACTAGGGACAGTGAAGATTTTAAGTTTTGGGGTGGTAGTTAAGGAATATTTTATGTGTGTGTGTCATATAGTTGCATATTCATGATAGTTTAGTTCATATAATTGCATATTTTTGTCATATAGTTTTTTTTTATTTTTTATTTTTATAGCTTTATTTATCATGTCATGTAGCTCATGCATATACCATGATCTCTTTTGCGTTGCTTTACCAATTGATTTGTGATGTTGATGCGAGTGTAGTGATATCATTAAAGGATGTTGAGTCTTGTAGGTTGACGTGCATGCTAGAAACACTTGTAATTTCACTAAGTCTTAGAGAATGCTTAAGGACTAGATTATTGTCATGGTTTGATGGTTTTCAAGGTTAATCTATTGATTATGCTTAGAATTTATAATAGGTTCTTAGTGATAAAAGACATGAAAAGAAAAATTGGAGTAAAAAGTGGAATTCATTGCTAATTGTGGCTAGGCGTCAAATGGCTAGTATCCGGCTCGTATTTTTAGGCGAGTAGTCTAGGGTTGAGCAAGATGGAGCGAAACGCACTTGCTTAGAAATTTTGAAAAAAAAATATGGAAACAAAAAAAAAGAGAAAAGAAAAAAATAGAGAGTTAATGCATAATTGATCACGAGTGGGCTCTTTGGTATTCGAGTTATTAAGTTCTTAGGGGACTTTGTGCCTAGTGACCTAAGGCTTTTATAGTCTGGGATCCGCTAACCTAACGCTCGCTACATGGATGCCATTGCATAAGTCTTTTGTGGACCTCACTCATTGCACGGTCAAATAAGCATTTGTTTGTTGTGTTAAATAAAAAGCATGATTCCGTAATAAGCTCCAGTAATCTTGAAGTGTTATAAGTCATTTTGTGCCTAGAAATTTATTCTTCGTATAATCATGTGATTGCCTTCGGGATTGTCGAGTTATGATAATTGATCTAGTTTCGAATCATATCTGTTAAGCATCTGCACACACCACGTTTCCGGCTGTATGTTAGTTTACAGGATTTGATTGATCTTTATTCGCCTAATTGGATTTGTTGAGATGTCGTAAGTTGGTTGGTTTGGTCGTAGTAAGGGGATCGCTGCATTTCATATAGATTGCATTCATGCATGTTTTTGTTATGTTTTTGAGTCTGTGACGCTTGAGGACAAGCATCGATTTAAGTTTGGGGGTGTGATAAGTGGCATTTTATACCACATAGAACGTCCTATAATAGCTTAAATTGATGTCTTGAAATCAAGTATTTTGTGTATTTGATGCATTTTTCTAGTGTTTGTGCATTTCAGGGTATTACTAGCATTTGTGGAGAGATTTCATCAAGAATAAGCCTTGGCATGTGTTTGGCATTGCAAGTGGGAAGATAGGAGCAGAATGCAGCAAAGAACGGGAGCAAAAACAGAGCATTTTCCAGAAGGGGTCTGAGCGCCCGCTTAGCTCTGTTGAGCGACCGCTCAGGAAGCTAAGCGCCCGCTCAGGATTGCTGAGCGGTCGCTTAAGGACATAATTTTAAATTATTATTTTTAGACTCCTGATTCTGTTAAGCTTCCAACTTCTGAGATAGCTGGGTTTTGTGGGACTCCTATATAAGTAGTTTCCGGAGACGTTTCACATAATGTTGAATCGTAGTATTAATCGAGGAGCGAGGAGATAAGGAAGAAGACCGTTTTAGCATATCACAACGAAGAGGAAGCATAGTTTCTTGTGATTCTTTATTTCGTTATAATGTTGGATGCTAGTTTTCTTTACTTTGAACCTATTTACTCTTGTGACGTACTCTGGTTTAATATAACTATTTTAGTTATTATTCTTGTGTGTTATTATTGTTATGGATAAAAAACTAAGGTTATTATTTGCTGTATTTATTACTAAGATTCGGGAGCTCAAGGCCTTTAATGGCTGCTCTCGTGTTTCGTGACTCGATCTGCCTTTACGAGATGCCTACGTATCTCTGTGAATTAGAGAATCAAGCCAAAAAACGTAGTTCTGATTTGTGGGGTGAGGCCCCTTATATAGATGTGGGAGTCCTTGAATTGGACTTGGTATAGGAGACTTGGTGGACAAGCCTCTGAATTAGGATAGACTTAGGAGTCCTAGGAAGTAGGAAGCTGATTCCTTATCCTTTTAGGTCCCCTTGAGGCTAATCTATAAGGATTTATATCCTTATCGGGACTCTTCTCAATAGCCGATTTTCCCTTATTAATTAATTACGAAATTAATTAATAATTAGGGCTTTTGGGCCTTTTTTATTCCATCAGGCCTGATCTGGTCCATCAGGCTTAACGTTTCTGGTCTGAGTATCATAGATCTTTTTATTGGGCCTAGCAGCCCACAGCTTGTACAATTAATACAGTATTTAATTATACAATCATAATTTATTTATCCCTATCATTTGCCCCCCAACTTTTGGGAAACATTGATTAGGTTTCGCAGAAGTTAAGTCTGTTTATTCCCTTACAGGGTTTCGTTTTTGCATAAAGTGTGGAGCGACCTACACATTTACAATGAATCTTCCTTTTATTCAGGAATTATCTTAATTCCAGGAATTTTTCCCTTATTTCCGGGATTTTCCCTAATTTTCTGGGATTTTTCCTTTAATTTCTGGATTTTTCCCTAATTTTCTGGGATTTATCCTTAATTTTATGGATTTTTCCCTAATTTCCCGGGACTTATCCTTAATTTTCTGGATTTTTCCCTAATTTCCCGGGACTTATCCTTTATTTTCTGGATTTTTCCCTAATTTCCCGGGACTTATCCTTAATTTTCTGGATTTTTCCCTAATTTCCCGGGACTTATCCTTAATTTTCTGGATTTTTCCCTAATTTCCCGGGACTTATCCTTAATTTTCTGGATTTTTCCCTAATTTCCCGGGACTTATCCTTAATTTTATGGCTTAAAATCGATCAGAATGCATTCAAAATCGATCAGAATGCAGACAAAATCGATCAGGATGCAGCCAAAATCGATCAGGATCCTGATCGAATTAGCTCAGGATCTTACACTCTGGTCGACAGGATTCCTGATCGATTTTGATCAGGATTCTGACCGAATTGGCCTTCAAAGTGACACCCTAGTCGATTGTTACATGGGCTTAATCGACCAGGATTCCTGATCGATTTCGATCAGGACTCTGATCGAATTAAATGGCTCTCGACCATTCTGATCGAATGGAATATCGATCAGGACTCTCTTCTCTGTCGATCAGGACTCTGATCGATCTTAGGGGATTTCTTCCCTCCTGTTCGAATAAGATATCGATCAGGACTCTCTTCTGTGTCGATCAGGACTCTGATCGATCTTAGGGGATTTCTTCCCTCCTGTTCGAATAAGATATCGATCAGGACTCTCTTCTATGTCGATCAGGACTATGATCGATCTTAGGGGATTTCTTCCCTCCTGTTCGAATAAGATATCGATCAGGACTCTCTTCTGTGTCGATCAGGACTCTGATCGGTCTTAGGGGATTTCTTCCCTCCTGTTCGAATAAGATATTGATCAGGATCCTCTTTTTCATCGATCAGGACTCTGATCGAACCATATTAAGGTTCTGGTCGATTTTTGACTTTTTAAATTCCACAGGAGCTTCTAGATTGTTCCTGATACTTCTTGTAGATGGGCCTCTAGGTTGGGCCTGGCTAAATGGGCCTAAAAACGCCTCGTATTCCGAGCTTTTCGCCTATATAAGTGTAGTGTGGAGTGAGAACCCTCACTTCACTTCCCACTTCTCATTTTCTCTCACAATTTTCTCTAGAGTTCTCCCTTTGAGAAGGCGATTTCCGGCTACCAAAGCCACCGCAGCTCCACCATTTTCAAGTATTTCTGGGTTTCAAGCCTTTAACCGAAGCATATCAATGGCGGACCGTGACCTGGCTCGTTTGCAGAAGATGAATGTCTCTAAAAGAGGTACAAACATTCAAATTCAATCTCTATATACTTCCCTCATTGATATGATTAACTCGAGAGGTGATGAATATCCTTCTCTATCTGAGTTAGATTCGTATAATCATGGTAACACTTTTCATGAGTTAGATGGTAGGACAGAGTCTATGAACACCCTGTACAGACTTCCACCCCACCTTAGGATCACTCCAGCCGCCCCTGGGGATAGGACTTGTAATTGGGAGGGGGATACCCTGTTCATTTATCGAGGAGCCCTGACCGCAGGTCTTAGGTTCCCATTCCATGAATTTATTCCTCGTTTACTAGCCGATGTACGAATCAATCCTTGTCAACTCCCTCCTAACGCCTGGAGGAACATTATCTGTTTTATGGTCCTTTGTCTCAGGAATAGATTCCCTCTTTCCGTAGCTGTCTTTAGGAAAGTTTTCCAATTCTATAATAGTTCCATGAGTCAGCCGGGCTGGGTTTTAATTCGCCAACGACCCAAAATTCCCCATATCTTTGATAGTAACTCTATAGTCGAGAACAACCCTAAATGGAGGGATGAGTTTGTCAGGCTGACCTGGGCTGGGGGTGATTGGGCCACACTCTTCCGTAGGCCATTTTGCAAAGTATCAGATGGTAGTCCTGGTAGCATCAGATTAACTGATGAGGAGGAGGTGGCCTACCAAGCCTTAATTTCAGATGATGGGAAAACAGACACCTGGACCCTTTTAGAGGAGTTTTCCTTGAAGAAAGTTGGTCTCTCCCAGGCCAGTGATAAGGGTAAATTTATACCTGCGTAATTATTTTTCCTTCTCTTTAATCGCACTTTTTCTTTTTTCTGGATTTTAATATTCCTTCTACTTTTCCTTTCAGCTTGTGAGGCTATTAATAATGTCAATAGGCCCAAGGAGGGGGAATCTGGCCGCCAGAAGAGGGCCAAGTTAAACAGGGACCCCGGGAGCAAACCTGACGGTCCTTCTTTCCTTAAGCCCCACGTCCCGGTGGTTGAGCTGGGGGACGATGTGGATCCTCCACTTAAGGCACATTCCTTCAGGCCTAACTGGGACTTCAGGAGGAGCGATACGGTGGTTGGATCCACCAAACATGCCAAGGATTGGTCGTACCATTCCATCACTCCCTACGATTTCACTGACATTGTTACGGGGAGTGATATCGAGACTATTGAGCTTCTGGGTTCTCAAGTCCAAGCTGCGGTAATTTTCTTTTTTCTTCTCTTCCTTTTGTGAATTTCAACTTTTCTTGTATCCCAATGAATTTGTGCTAACTCATACATATTTCTTTGCAGAGTAATACCTATTTCCAGGCGGCCCTACATCAGGCTAGATCCTGGAAGGGTAACTCTGATGATTTTGAGAAGGAGATGAAGAAGTGGGAGGAGAGAGCCAAGGTCCTGGAGAAGAAGCTGGACACGAAGAAAGAGGAGCTGGCTAAGGCTCATTCCGAGCTGGTGAAACTTAGGAGCGATAAGGATAAGCTCATTGATGACTACATGGATTCTGACAAGTTTAAGAATCTAATGGAGATTCATGATGATGGTCTTTATTCCCTACAGTTTTCTCAGGGATGGGATGCGGCCGTAAAGGCGGTTTCTGAGAAGCACCCGGGCTTAGTCAACCCTAAGGACTTTATAAGTCCCGAGCAGGCTGAGTCGGAGGACAGCATAGACGCCCTCTTCAACTCCCCTCGGCCAGATGATCGCATCTTGGATCCTAACACTGCTTCTCCTCCCGCTTCTCCTGCGAAGGACGCTGAAGGCGCTGATAAGGAGAAAGAGAATGAAGGCTCCCGCATGGAGGAGTAGTTTTTCTATTCTGTAATTTTATCCTTAACTTATGTCTGGACTTTTGTTTGTATTAAAACTTATTACCCTCTGGGGCTATTTTATATGCTACTTTCCTTATTTGCATTCTCTCCTTCATTTTTCCGATACTTTAATATTCAAACTTGGCTTAATGGGCCACACAAGTATTATCACAACTCAAACATCCATAGGTTGAAATAATTTCGAACTCTTCAATTTCAAGTCTGGTTTTCCAAAACCTTACATAATATGGGTTCGACCCTGATCTATAATAGCTAAAAAATAAAAATCCTATGCAAACAAAGCTTCAAGGTGCTTTTAAACCTACTTGTCATAATGACAAGTGAGAATCGTACTTCGACCATCTTACACGTAGTAAACCTTCAGGTTTTGTGCGTGCCAGGTTCTCGGGACTTCAAAACCATCCATAGTCTCCAGCTTGTAGGTTCCTCTACCCTGAACGCTCTTGACTCTATACGGCCCTTCCCAATTTGGGGCAAGCTTTCCTTTCTGTCCGACACCAGAAGCCTCTATTTTTCTCAAGACTAGGTCACCTTGTTTGAAAAACCTCTCTTTAACCCTTAGGTTGTAGTAGAATGAAGCCTTTTTCTGATATTCTACTATCTTTGCATGTGCTTTATCTCGCACTTCATCGATCAGATCCAGGGCTAACCTCTGCCCGTCCTCATTTTCTTCTGCATTGAAAGCCTGAATCCTTGGAGAGGAATGTAATATCTCCACAAGAACTACTGCTTCTGCTCCATATGCCAACATGAAAGGAGTTGCTCCTGTCGTGACTCTACAGGTAGTCCTATAGGCCCATAATATGGGAAGTATCTCATTCACCCAATTATTTCTTGACTTCTCGATCCTCTTCTTTAGTCCATCCAGGATTATCCGATTTGCTACCTCTGCTTGCCCATTGGCTTGCGGGTGAGCCACAGAGGTGAATCGTAATTCAATTTCATTTTCTTCACAATACTTCTTGAATTCCTCATTGTTGAATTGTGCTCCATTGTCAGTGACGAGGATACGGGGAATTCCATATCGGCACAAAATGTTTTCCCACAGGAATTGTGCAACCTGCTTAGTTGTGATTTTGGCCAAGGGTTTGGCTTCGATCCACTTGGTGAAATAATCAATGGCTACAATCAGAAATTTCCTTTATGCCGTGGCCATAGGAAAAGGCCCTAGAATATCCATCCCCCACATGGCAAAGGGAATAGGCGAGTTGATAGAGGTCAGCATCTCGGGGGGTTGTCTAACAACTGGTGCATGCTTCTGACAGCGATCACACTTCTTCACATATTCTTTGGCATCAGCCATCATTTCTGGCCAATAAAAGCCTAAACGGGTTATCTTATGAGCCAAGGCCCTACCCCCCAAGTGCTTCCCACAAATACCTTCATGCACTTCCTCAAGAGCCAAGCGTGCCTCGTCGGGCCTGAGACACCTCAAGTAAGGAACCACGAAAGATCTCTTATACAGAATTCCATCTATCAAGGAGTACCTTAGTGCTCGAATAGTTAACTTCCGTGCCTCAGTTGCATCACTTGGCAACCAACTGGTCTGAATGTGAGCCTTGATGGGATCAATCCATGACGTCCCCAAGCCTATGGGAGCCACAAGCTTAACATCTATGCTTCGTGTCTTCAAAACACGGAAGTACACACTTCCTGAACTTTCTTCAATCTCAGATGAAGCAAACTTTGATAGCGCATCTGCTTTAGCATTTTCTTCCTTTGGAATGTGTTCAACATGGCATTCATTAAATTGGGTCATCACAGCCCTTACTAGGCGAACATACTTAGCCATCGTATCATCCCTTGCCTCAAATTCTCCCTTTACCTGGGATATGATCAGCTTCGAGTCTCCACGGACCTTTAAGTTTTTGACTCTAAGTGTCCCAGCTAGACCAAGGCCAGCAATCAGGGCTTCATACTCTGCCTCATTGTTTGTGGTTGGGAAGTCTAGCTTCATAGCATACTCAATTAAGAATCCATCAGGGCTTTGCAAAATTAACCCTGCTCCACTGGAATTTGTTTTTGATGCTCCATCAAAATAGAGAACCCAATATTCTTTCTCCTTGTCCCCCTTGTCGACTCCCTTGTCTTGAGGTATGGTATCTTCCTGCCCCCCGACTTCTTGGTTGGGTATGGTACATTCCACCACAAAGTCGGCTAGTGCTTGGGCTTTTATGGCCGTACGTGGCTTATACTTGAGGTCGAACTCTCCCAACTCTATTGCCCACTTAATCAGTCTCCCACTTGCCTTGGGACTGTGAATGATGTTTCTCAGTGGCTGGTTTGTTAGCACTTCAATCTGGTGAGCTTGAAAATAAGGACGCAACTTTCTTGAAGCCATTACCAAGGCTAAAGCGAATTTCTCAATAGTTGAATAATTCAACTCAGCACCATGCAAGATTTTGCTGACATAGTATATGGGTTTCTGGACTTTCAGTTCCTCCTTAACCAACACCGCGCTCAAGGCGCTCTTTGAAACAGCCAAGTACAAGAATAAAACTTCACTCAGAACTGGCTTGGCCAACAACGTGGCCTGGCCCATATATTTCTTTAACTCTTCAAATGCCTTCTGATTTTCCTCACTCCATACGAAGTCTTTAATGTTCTTTAGTGACTTGAAGAATGACAAGCACTTGTCTCCTGACTTGGAGATGAATCGTCCTAGCGCAGCAACCCTTCCTGTGAGCTTCTGAACATCCTTGATAGTTTTTGGTGGTTCCATGTCCAGGATCGCCTTTATTTTATCGGGGTTAGCCTCAATTCCTCTTTTTGAGACCATCAATCCCAAGAATTTTCCAGATCCTACTCCGAAAGCACACTTCGTAGGATTCAACATCATCTTGTGGTACCTCAGGACCTCAAAAGTTCCCTTAAATGGGCTATATGATCAGTCTTTACTAGACTCTTGACTAACATGTCGTCAACATAGACTTCCATAGTCTTACCAATAAGATCCTTAAAAATTCTATTCACCAACCTTTGATAAGTGGCTCCTGCGTTCTTGAGACCAAATGCCATAACAAGATAACAATAAACACCAAAGTCAGTGATAAATGATACCTTCGGAATGTCATCCTTATGCATTTTGATCTGGTTATATCCGCTAAATCCATCCATGAAACTCAGCATCTCATGTCCAGCAGTGGCATCAATCAAAGTATCAATTCTAGGTAGCGGGAAACAGTCTTTGGGGCATGCATCATTCAGATCAGTGAAGTCTATACACATCCTCCACTTTCCATTAGCCTTCTTCACCATTACAGGGTTTGCTAACCACTCCGGAAATTGAATCTCCTCAATGAAACCAGCCTCTAAGAGCTTTTTTACTTCCTGTTTTATAGCCTCTTGTCTTTCCGGGGCAAAATTTCTTTTCTTTTGTTTCACTGTCTTCCGGCTTGGATCCACGTTTAGCTTGTGAGTAATTAACTCCGGGTTTATGCCTGGCATATCAGCTGCTGACCATGCAAACACATCACTATTTTCTTGCAAAAATTTCACTAACTTCCCTCTAAGGGGCTCCTCTAATGTGGCTCCAATGAAAGTCATCCTCTCAGGATTCTTGGGGTCTAAAGGAACCGAAACCAATTCTTCTGCTGGCCTTCCTCTATTCTCATCATTTTCTCGAACATCCATATCTTCAATAGGAAGAACCTGCCCCCCGACTCCATCTGCCCTCAAAGAGGCCACATAACAGCTTCTACCCATTTTTTGATCTCCTCTCTCTTCTCCAATCCCGTTTCGGGTGGGAAACTTCATGACTGAATGGTTGGAAGAGGGGACTGCCTTGAAGGCATGTATCCCTATTGTAACACCCCCAAATCCGGGGTCGGGGATCCGGGTTGTCACGAGTTCCATTTCCCTTAACAACACCCAATCTTAATAAATAATCAACTACTCTGTACTGTGACCCCACAATAAACACACACACCACAAGTTATAGTCTCAGAGATGAATATCCAAAAATAATCACAAGTCGTTTTATTCCACAATTATATGCCAATACACCTTAAACAGGTTTCTGAATAAATTTACATTTCTTTGCCATTATTACAATTCATAAATATACATAATCTGATACATCAAAAGTTGAAAGCCTAGCCTATTGCTAGTTCCTACCTCAGCTATGGCGGCATCCGTGCTTCTAGAAAACTGCGGAACGTCTCCTAACCTCTTGCGAATCGGGAGCTTGGTCCGGTTCATCTTGTCTATCTGATGTTGTGTGATGAAAGAAGAAAGCAAGGGTGAGCAGCAAGCCCACCAAAATAATATGTATAATGATTAACAATATATGAGCCTTCTCATAGTACTCATGAAAGTCTTGGTCAAAAGAAATGAACCAAGTTGATATCTTAATGCGATGAAGTCGCAAAATATTCAGTATATATATATACATATATACTTTTCAAAATATTGGAAGTCCTCTTCCATGCATAATATACACAAAGTCCCAGTGTATAACTGTATAAAAAAAATATCATTGCAAGGTGATCTCATATATCTAACCTTGTCTCAACGTTTTTCTGAAAATCTTTGTCATTCATAAGACAATTATTAATTAGATATAAGTTTAAAAGATGAGGTTACCAAATACCCCAATATACTTATATCTTTCCCAATACTACTTGAACTACCACCGTTCAAGTTATAATCAGTTTCAAAAGTTCATCACATAGATGAGACTATAAGACAAGATTTGAATAGATTAAATCTTTAAAATATTATCAAAATAAAATGAAGTTACGAGATACTTCATTTGATGTAAACATCATTTTGAAAACTTGACCCTGCCAACACTCAACAATCGCCCAACCGTAGCCTTTCTATCGAAGTGCTCTGGGTAGTGTTGCAGAAATTATCCAATTGGATGATGAACTCATTACGGGAGTTTGCCGCGCCAGGAAGACCACTTACGATGATCAATCGTAGTAGTGCAACCCCACCATTTTCTACATGTAGAGGAGAACCTGTCGGATTTACTTGTCAACCGAACACTGAACTCCTAAGGAATGGACCGCCTTAGCGGAACTTCCAGGCCATTTGGGCCAATATAATAAGGCTGGGCCGGCGCTACTCGACCACTTACGCCACTCCTAGTTCAGATGAAATCCATGACCCTGAAACGTAAAGCTCGTTTCCCCCTTTCCCCAAGTAGAAACTTGTTGATACGGCTCCACCAAGAAGTCGTACCTAGTTGGAAAGGAAAACTCACTGATATTTCCCAGGCGATGCCTGTTAATGGATTAACTTGTTCCAAGAATTTTACTTCCCGAATATTGGGTAAGTAATCAAAAACTCTTTTACCAAGACAGCAACCTTGTTGCGAATATAAAACACACCACCGAGCCGGATCCCCCAGGTTTTGAGCGAGTATTTAAATCCCCTTTTTAAAAGGAAGATCTTAAATATAAAAATAGTTTTGGGATCCGCTCTAACTTTTGAAAATCATTTTAAAGACTCGAAAACACTTTAAAGAGTGTTTGGAGTAAAACTGATTTAATGAAGTAAATCAGTCCCCAGAATATTTAGAAAATGTCTGAATATTATTATTTAAATAATATTCCCATAAAAAAATAATCTTTATAAAATAATTGAAGTAGAAGTATTAAAACTTATACTTGAAATGAATAGCAAATAATCAAAGATATACTTATACGAAAGTAATATCTTTATTTGAATAATCAAAAATAAGTTTGATTATCGACACCTTATTCTTTAATAAAATAAAGAATATATCTCAGCAAATAATCGGAGTAATAGATCCTCAAATGAATATTCAAATAATATTCAATAAATGAAATAAGCTGAGTCATAATACCTCGAATGAATATTATAAATAATATTCATTAAATAAAATAAAGGAGTCATACATCCTCAATTGAATGTCCAAGTAATATCCAATAAATAATGTAAAGGAGTCATACGCCTTCGAATAATATTCGAAATAATATTCAATAATAAAATAAAGTTAAAGTTATCGAATAAACCTTATTCGATTAATAGTTTTAAAAACTATATCCATATATATATATATAAATAAATAAATATATATATATATAATATACTCGGGAACATCGACTCCCGGTTTAGAAATATGTTCACCTTTTATCCCCTATACTAAGGGTATACGCAACTACTTGCTTATTTCTAGCATAGGTATTATGCAACTATAAGCATTGAAATCAACAGATAGATAACCAGATTACGAAACAGACATGCATATATACCATATTAGCATGCTCCAATATATCGCAAAATTTACATCACAGCAACAGTATAACGGGTAGAAAACTTGCCTGAGCGACTGGGGGTTACGAATGGCTCGGGACGAGTCTGGTAACCTATAAGCAACAAGTAAGTTGGAATTAAACCAAAGTCACTTGTAAATCTATACTTTAACTAACTTAGACTCTAACGCTCGTTTTGCGCTCACTGATTCGCTTAAGTCACTCGGGTACCCTCGGCTCCACCATTTTTAATAATTTAACCTTTACGAGTTTTAAGGCGATTCCTTCGCGAGTGTCTTACCAACTGCCTAACACACTTATCATAAATGTTTCATACTTCAATTAGTCCTTTTTGGTCTTTAACCTATGTTTCAAAGTAAGGCGAGGGGAAATGTTTCGTTCGCGAAACGCCGTTACTTGAAACGGTCGTTTCTCCTAAACCGTGCATCGGAATCGAACGAACTACATATCAAAACGAAGCTCGTAACATGAGCTATCTAAACATGGCAGTGGTCATAATCTAGCAGGGGGTTCTCGGGTCCTAATGCTATGCACAAAAACAGTCCAAAGAAAATCGGACGTTACGACGGCTATGTTTACGCGATTACCAATATTTATACCACTCCAATTCTTTACCAATTCACTACAAACCACCCAACCATCATCAATACATCAAACACAACTTATATCAAGGCAAAGTCAGTCCATAATCTCAAGGTTTTCCAACTTATTCAACCGCAAACATGATCTACTAACCATAACTTAAGATTCATTAACCATTAACCAAGATTCATATCCAAAATCACCACAAATCCAACCAAGCTATCTAACATACATGGATCTTGCTATACATACATGGATATTTCTATATATACATTAATCCATCCATAAACTCATCAAAACTCAAAGTTCAAACTATAAGTTAAAGGTGAAAGTTGTTTATACCTCCTTGAAGCTTCCTAACACAACCCAAGAGCTTTGAATGCCTAAAAGAACCTTGATCCTTGCTTGTATAACCTTAATCTTTCATAAAAATTCAAGAAAACTAAAGTTATTTCTTGAAGGTTACTATTCACCATCTTCTTCCTTGATTTATAGAAAAAGATTGGCTTGGAATTAGAAGCTTAAACTTATAGGAAGTATGTAACTATCCATGGGGAAGCTTAGATAATTACCTTGTTAAATAGTAAGTGGTGGAGCTTGGATCTTCAAATTTTAAGAAATGGGCCGAGAGCTAGCTTGGGAAGAAAGAGATTTTTGTGTTTTGTTTGATGAAAATGAAATGATTTGCTTGGTTGGTTGATTTTTGTGTTGTTTTTGGTTAATGACTTAATTAACCTTGATTTTGTGTGGTTATAATTCAACCACACTTCCTTCCCTTCTATGTCATGCTTGTGTCACCTTGCACATGTCATCCTCCCTTCCTTGTCCTCTTCTCATTGGTTGGGTGACATCACTTCCTCTAATCCCTTTGCTTAACTTCCTAATTGTTTGCCTAATGACCGCTGATCTGTTATACGGTTCGCTTAACTTTCGTTTTCGTTTATCGTTTGAGGGATCATACCCGGGATCTTATTACTTAGGTTCCCTTAACCTTTCTCAATATATTATATTCCTTTTATGATCCTCTCCTATAATCCTTTAATTTCAATCCTTTTTATCCTGTTACCTTATACTCAATTCTCTCCGTATTTTGTGGATTTCCGGGAAAAATCAAAGTGTTCGGAATTGGATTCTGACGATCTTTACATACACTTATATACCACATAGAGTACTAATAATATCCCATAAGATCAATAACAGAACCCCTACATAGCGTGGCATGAAAAGTTTTCTCGTTCAGCAAAAACACTATTCATAAGGGTTTCAAAATTTCTCAAAAATTGGGGTTATTACAGTCTCCCCTCCTTAAAAGGATTCCGTCCCGGAATCAGATAGAAAACAAATGGGGATACTTTCTTAGCATTACACTTTCTAACTCTCGAGTCAATTTTCCCACATTGTGGTTCTACCACCAAACTCTGCCTAGTTTGATAATCCTTCTCCTAAGCACTTGTTCCTTTTCACTCTATAACCCTTCCTGGTTGCTCCATATAGGTTACGTCGGGTTGCATATCTATGCGCTCATATGCCTCTATTTATCTGGCATCTGAATTTCACTTCCTTAACATTGATACGTGAAACACGTTACGACCTGCTACATGTTCGGGGTTAGGGCTAGCTCATATGCTAACTTCCCAAACGTCTTAATATATCCAAGGGTCCAACAAATTGTAGACTTAGCTTTCCTTTCTTTCCGAACCTCATCAATCCTTTCCAAGGGATACCTATAACATTACTAGGTCCCCTATTTCATACTCTTTATCCTTTCGTGTCAAATCAACATACTTATCATGTCCATCTTGGGCTACTACCAGCCGTCCTCTGATTAGATCTATCATATCCTTGGTCCTTTGGACTACTGCGGGTCCGAGCATCTTGCGCTCTACAACTTCATCCTAACATAAGGGAGATCGACATTGTCTTCCCTCAAGGATCTCATAAGGCGACATCTCGATAATGACATATGATCTATTGTCGTAAGATAACTCAATTCGAATTAAGTGATCATTCCAAATTCTTTCAAGTCTATTGCACAGACTCTCGTTATTGCTTTTAGCATTAGAGCTTCTGCTTCTCAATACCCATTCTTTTCGAGTTCGTAATCGCTACTACCTTCCGTTCCTAATATTATACTGGTTATACTTTTGCTCGTTAGCGTTCTATAACCTTTTAATAACCACGTCAACCTTAGTATCACGAATGTGTTCCCATTTCGCATACTACCACCACTTTATTACTCCTTTTTCAGTTGTTTCTATTTTCCAAAATTTGATCAATCAAATAGAAGTAAAGGAATTTGTTGAGAGATCACTATGATCATGAACACTTGTTATATCGCATAGTTAGTACAGAAGGTGGCCAGCCTTTAGTACTTGACAAGCAATTAAACAACATGTGGTATCCTACTAGGCTTCTATCACAAAGATAGATAGTCATTCGGCAATACCTCCCCTTCTGGAAGGGTTGTTCTTCTCAGCTTACACGAAATGAAAAGAAGAGAAAAGAACGAACTGAAGAGAATTGTATATATGAAAAAAAAATATACTGCCACAAAATATCTGGCTTGGAACCTACCTCTGAACTATAGAGGTTTATCATAGAAGAACAAAACATATATGTATTTATATCAACATTAAGTATTATAGCATCGCATTTCACGTGCCTAAATATTTTCGCTATCCCGTCCATCATTCTATGGACCCATGCTCTTCCTCGAGCTTATACACAATTACCTTTGAAACTCCCTCGACATCGAAAATCGAATTTGGGATCTCATTCTATATATCACCGTTACTAGGATTCTATGCTCGCACCGCAACCTTCCTCGTATAATAATACGACTCTCTATTGATAAGAAAGAATAATAATTCACTAGGTAGATACTCTACTTAATTAGTCTATCAATGATAACTTATACACTACCACGACCCGATTAGTGGTACTCAATCTCAACACCCATTCCAATACAACTCTCACGGTTGTAATCAGCTCATTACTCGCAGAATCATTGCTGCCTTACTATGGTCCACCACTGACCTACTGTAGTCATTCATTTTCCATGAAGTCTTAATAGCTAACCATACGGAGTCCATACATCTCGTATCTAATTCTCCTAAGGAGTTAACATAACCACCAATCACAATTCATGAAGAACACTCCAAACTCTGACGTACTTTCATGACATGAAGTAGATAAAATTACAGAAGAGTTTCAATCAAAGCAACGATAGCAGGTTAATACCATTCTTAATCATATGCCTTAAATAGAAGACTTAACTCAAATGTTCGTCTAGTCCTTTTTGAAACATGGTCCTGGCTTATCTCAAGATAGGACCTTCTAAGATAGATAGCCCGTTCATGGCGATTACACAAATTAAACCTTTACCAACTACTATTACGGTTGGGTATTGCACAGTCATCAGAAGGAATGTCAATCTTCCAAACCATAATACAACCTTCACAGTTTTAACCATCATCACTGTATTCTTTTGGCACAAGCGCCTATAATTATCCTCTTACCTTTAAAGTGTCGGCCACCTCTTTAGCCTTTCCTGATAGTAAAATTTCCTTACAGTCAATGTCATTTTAACCACCTCCAAATAAATTTTCTACCTTATTTCAATCACAGCTTATGTGAAAATGCTTTCCTTAAAATCTGATGAGTAAAAATAAAAAAAAATCACCATTTTTTTTCCATAAGTTATTGCCTCAGTCTTTAGAG
Organism: Apium graveolens; assembly: GCF_009905375.1. Lineage (NCBI taxonomy): Eukaryota > Viridiplantae > Streptophyta > Magnoliopsida > Apiales > Apiaceae > Apium > Apium graveolens. The sequence continues at coordinate 139,195 of NW_027418759.1, forward strand.
GTTAATCACTGTCATGACTGACTCTCAATCATAATTAGAACATCTTTTATCTTAAGTCCTAATTGCCCTGAACAATTTCGACCATTACTGGTACGATCCATACTTTCTCGTGGTTTAACACGTGCCCCACTTGGCAACATTATAATTATGTCATATTTCCTTTATCAACATTTTTATTCTTGAGAATTTTGAATATTTCCTTTCTCCTTGTAAAACCTCTAAGGTTATCCTTTAATCGTTCCTCCTGTATTCCCTATATACAGGGCATATCAAAATACCACTTACTAATACTAGAACCATTGTCTATATACTTCTGAAAAATTTCTCCACTGATCCTTAAAGGTTATTATTACCTTAATCCTTTCCAATTCATACTGTCAAAACTCATACTATCCCTATTAAGGGTGAAATTCCAACCGTTATGCATTCCTCGAGGATTCATTTTAAGTTACCGATGTTCTATCCTTAATTCCACCTTTAAAAGGTACATGCATCCTTCCATGGATAAATCAAGTCATATATCCCTGATAAGGGTATCTTATTCAATCATTCCCACCTCGATAGTATATGCCTAATTTCATAATAGCATCCTTATTCAAATTGAGGTCAATCCATATGGTCTCCAAAAGATAACAATGGTCATCCGCTTTTCTTTCCTGATTTGGTAATGATAACATGGATGTTCTGGAAGATATTGGTCATGTTCAACGTGAACTTCTTCTTAATAATTCCTTATTTACTTTTGTTGTTTATCTCAACAGTCACCTCCATGTTGGGATACCTCCCATACCTGGCGTCTCCCTTTCTGGGTATCGAGCCACCGGTCTTACATTTCACATTATTGAAGGTCACTTCCTTCATCCAATTTTTCCTGATTTCTTACTTTCTTGTCTCCTCAGTCTATCCGTGTCTCAATATTTATCCTTCGAACTATCCTAAGGTTTCCTCGAATCCTCCCAACTTAAAGGGGGTACAATATATGTATCTCTTATGCCTTCAACCATCAATTTTAACTCATGGTGGATCATCATCCTGACGATTACATACTTTTCTATTTCTATTGCTATGAGTCTTTAGGGTTTCCTCATACCCAACTCCCTTATCATTCCTCAAACTCTATTGCCTTTATATTCCTTTCCACTTCAGTTTCTTTTTATTTTCCTTTCTCTTATCATTATTTCACAAATCAATCACAATATAAGCATTGATTTCAAACATCCCGTCATTCTGGATTCGTGTCCTCAGAATGAATCTTGACAACTTTTACAACTTAGATTCATAATTTATCATACTTGTCTGCCTTTGTTCTGGCTCTAAAGCTTTTACACTATCTCCTTATCTTTGGGAATTACTTTCCCGAAAACAATTGATTGGACTTAAATCAGTTTATTCTAACCTCTGGCTCCGTGCCTTTCTTGGTCTTTCACCAACGGGTGGTCTCTCTCTTAGGAGGGTAAGTGACAAAACAGTCTTTTGTGGTTCGTCAATCATTTAGAGTCTCAAATGATTCATCTATTTCCTTTAGCCAGGCTCTTGCCTCGACTGGGTCAGCTTGTTCCTTGGAACTCTGAGAGCTTAGCGACTTAAAGGTCATGAAAGAATTTCCCACCGCACTGTCTCCTCAGGGTGGTGGTTGGGGATAATAGTCTAAGTTCTCTTTAGACAGGTCCATGAATTGCCGTATAGGGGTACCATCTCGGGTCTCCTTTCCTTACTCGACTTTTGATTCCTCAGTCTAAATATTTCTTCCTACTCCCCATAATTGGAGTCATCTTTTAATTTAAAATCTTCATTTTCCACTTTATTATATTCCGGGTTCTTTAAATTTTAATTGCAACCTCCCTGATTATTACGTTCCAGGTTTGCCCTTAATCTTTTTCCTTGTGGGGGCATATTACTTGGAAAATTTTGAGAATCTCCGGATATTTGTCTTACTTACTTTGCTTAAGTCTTCCCCTTCGTTTAGTCCTTGCACGATTGTAAATCATGAATTCTTAAGTTCGATAAACTTCATGACACTCTCTTAAGTGTTAATAGAGCAATTAACAATGTGATTTATCACAAACAAACTGACCTGAACTGAAATTAACGAATATATACATAACCATTTGTTCGAGGGTACAACAACTGAACATATTACAGAGGGTTACATCATTTGAACTTATCGCTCCTATCCTAAAAGTACTACCGTAGATAGTCATCTCATCATTAAAACTAATCATTCATCACTTAGGCTAATCCTCCAAAAGCGGTGCTACATGAAACCCTTGTTTGATTGCTCTGGCTCTACACACTACCATGGATTAAGAGATGCGAGCACGCACGACATCCCTAACCTGCTCCATCACAGAGGTGATGAGGTCTAAGATAGTCGCAAGTAGAGCCGGATCGACCTGACCCTCAAGATGGCCTCTAGCTGTAACACGGGTGGTAGCCTCAATCCTTTCCATGCTATACGCTAATCCTGCCGGAAGTATCCCGCCCTCAATCCTTGGTGCAGTAAGTCGATCCAACAGATCACTCCTAATATTACGGGCCTCAGACAGGCCACCCAAAGTCATATAATAATTGGCGATAAGAGAAGCCTGAGTGGTAGCATCTAGCAGTCCATGGGGTGCGGGTGGTGCAGACCCAGGAGATCCAAAGGGATAACCAAGCACGGTATCAGGTGACAATGGTTCAGGGGATAAAGGTGGCATTTCCTCAGTATGTGCTGGGCTCTGTACAGGGGATGGGTCAGGAATTGGTGGAACCTCATGGATGTCTACAGGAGCCTCTGAAAGAGGGTCTGATACTGGTATAATTGGGGTCGTGGAAGGCCCCACTCCTTCTGCCCTCATTAACCTTTGTGCCCTTGGTAACTCTTCATCCTCTAGGGCCACCCTCGCGGCCATTCTTGCTCTGGTAGTCGCCCTGACTATGGTCATCAGTTCCTCAGCGGTCCTCTCTTCATTCTCATCAGGATCCTCCATGAGATCCTCCTCAGCCACAATCCTTTCCGGAATAACATCCTCAACCGCAACATTCTCTATCTGAACCTCATCCGGTCCCTCATTAGGGTACTCCATCGGATTCACAATTTGATCTCCAACTTGTAATAAAACATCCTCATGTTGATGCTCCTGAACCTCAAGGTTCGGTGCTCCGCTGCCCTATACGAGAACGAACTACGTTACTATCACGATACTTATAAGGGTTCCCGTAAGGGTTTTAACTGTCAGTACTACGTTAGGTAGTCCGACTATGAACTTGGCAAGAGTTCTTTTTATCTTAGTGAACTTATTATCTTAACGTCCCATCATCTCTGAGGTTTATAACGCTTGGCTCTGATACCATTTCTGTAACACCCCCAAATCCGGGGTCGGGGATCCGGGTTGTCACGAGTTCCATTTCCCTTAACAACACCCAATCTTAATAAATAATCAACTACTCTGTACTGTGACCCCACAATAAACACACACACCACAAGTTATAGTCTCAGAGATGAATATCCAAAAATAATCACAAGTCGTTTTATTCCACAATTATATGCCAATACACCTTAAACAGGTTTCTGAATAAATTTACATTTCTTTGCCATTATTACAATTCATAAATATACATAATCTGATACATCAAAAGTTGAAAGCCTAGCCTATTGGTAGTTCCTACCTCAGCTATGGCGGCATCCGTGCTTCTAGAAAACTGCGGAACGTCTCCTAACCTCTTGCGAATCGGGAGCTTGGTCCGGTTCATTTTGTCTATCTGATGTTGTGTGATGAAAGAAGAAAGCAAGGGTGAGCAGCAAGCCCACCAAAATAATATGTATAATGATTAACAATATATGAGCCTTCTCATAGTACTCATGAAAGTCTTGGTCAAAAGAAATGAACCAAGTTGATATCTTAATGCGATGAAGTCGCAAAATATTCAGTATATATATATATATACATATATACTTTTCAAAATATTGGAAGTCCTCTTCCATGCATAATATACACAAAGTCCCAGTGTATAACTGTATAAAAAAAATATCGTTGCAAGGTGATCTCATATATCTAACCTTGTCTCAACGTTTTTCTGAAAATCTTTGTCATTCATAAGACAATTATTAATTAGATATAAGTTTAAAAGATGAGGTTACCAAATACCCCAATATACTTATATCTTTCCCAATACTACTTGAACTACCACCGTTCAAGTTATAATCAGTTTCAAAAGTTCATCACATAGATGAGACTATAAGACAAGATTTGAATAGATTAAATCTTTAAAATATTATCAAAATAAAATGAAGTTACGAGATACTTCATTTGATGTAAACATCATTTTGAAAACTTGACCCTGCCAACACTCAACAATCGCCCAACCGTAGCCTTTCTATCGAAGTGCTCTAGGTAGTGTTGCAGAAATTATCCAATTGGATGATGAACTCATTACGGGAGTTTGCCGCGCCAGGAAGACCACTTACGATGATCAGTCGTAGTAGTGCAATCCCACCATTTTCTACATGTAGAGGAGAACCTGTCGGATTTACTTGTCAACCGAACACTGAACTCCTAAGGAATGGACCGCCTTAGCGGAACTTCCAGGCCATTTGGGCCAATATAATAAGGCTGGGCCGGCGCTACTCGACCACTTACGCCACTCCTAGTTCAGATGAAATCCATGACTCTGAAACGTAAAGCTCGTTTCCCCCTTTCCCCAAGTAGAAACTTGTTGATACGGCTCCACCAAGAAGTCGTACCTAGTTGGAAAGGAAAACTCACCGATATTTCCCAGGCGATGCCTGTTAATGGATTAACTTGTTCCAAGAATTTTACTTCCCGAATATTGGGTAAGTAATCAAAAACTCTTTTACCAAGACAGCAACCTTGTTGTGAATATAAAACACACCACCGAGCCGGATCCCCCAGGTTTTGAGCGAGTATTTAAATCCCCTTTTTAAAAGGAAGATCTTAAATATAAAAATAGTTTTGGGATCCGCTCTAACTTTTGAAAATCATTTTAAAGACTCGAAAACACTTTAAAGAGTGTTTGGAGTAAAACTGATTTAATGAAGTAAATCAGTCCCCAGAATATTTAGAAAATGTCTGAATATTATTATTTAAATAATATTCCCATAAAAAAATAATCTTTATAAAATAATTGAAGTAGAAGTATTAAAACTTATACTTGAAATGAATAGCAAATAATCAATGATATACTTATACGAAAGTAATATCTTTATTTGAATAATCAAAAATAAGTTTGATTATCGACACCTTATTCTTTAATAAAATAAAGAATATATCTCAGCAAATAATCGGAGTAATAGATCCTCAAATGAATATTCAAATAATATTCAATAAATGAAATAAGCTGAGTCATAATACCTCGAATGAATATTATAAATAATATTCATTAAATAAAATAAAGGAGTCATACATCCTCAATTGAATGTCCAAGTAATATCCAATAAATAATGTAAAGGAGTCATACGCCTTCGAATAATATTCGAAATAATATTCAATAATAAAATAAAGTTAAAGTTATCGAATAAACCTTATTCGATTAATAGTTTTAAAAACTATATCCATATATATATATAAATAAATATATATATATATAATATACTCGGGAACATCGACTCCCGGTTTAGAAATATGTTCACCTTTTATCCCCTATACTAAGGGTATACGCAACTACTTGCTTATTTCTAGCATAGGTATTATGCAACTATAAGCATTGAAATCAACAGATAGATAACCAGATTACGAAACAGACATGCATATATACCATATTAGCATGCTCCAATATATCGCAAAATTTGCTAATAACAATCATGCAATATCACAAGATAATGCATATACATATATTTACATCACAGCAACAGTATAACGGGTAGAAAACTTGCCTGAGCGACTGGGGGTTACGAATGGCTCAGGACGAGTCTGGTAACCTATAAGCAACAAGTAAGTTGGAATTAAACCAAAGTCACTTGTAAATCTATACTTTAACTAACTTAGACTCTAACGCTCGTTTTGCGCTCACTGATTCGCTTAAGTCACTCGGGTACCCTCGGCTCCACCATTTTTAATAATTTAACCTTTACGAGTTTTAAGGCGATTCCTTCGCGAGTGTCTTACCAACTGCCTAACACACTTACCATAAATGTTTCATACTTCAATTAGTCCTTTTTGGTCTTTAACCTATGTTTCAAAGTAAGGCGAGGGGAAATGTTTCGTTCGCGAAACGCCGTTACTTGAAACGGTCGTTTCTCCTAAACCGTGCATCGGAATCGAACGAACTACATATCAAAACGAAGCTCGTAACATGAGCTATCTAAACATGGCAGTGGTCATAATCTAGCAGGGGGTTCTCGGGTCCTAATTCTATGCACAAAAACAGTCCAAAGAAAATCGGACGTTACGACGGCTATGTTTACGCGATTACCAATATTTATACCACTCCAATTCTTTACCAATTCACTACAAACCACCCAACCATCATCAATACATCAAACACAACTTATATCAAGGCAAAGTCAGTCCATAATCTCAAGGTTTTCCAACTTATTCAACCGCAAACATGATCTACTAACCATAACTTAAGATTCATTAACCATTAACCAAGATTCATATCCAAAATCACCACAAATCCAACCAAGCTATCTAACATACATGGATCTTGCTATACATACATGGATATTTCTATATATACATTAATCCATCTATAAACTCATCAAAACTCAAAGTTCAAACTATAAGTTAAAGGCGAAAGTTGTTTATACCTCCTTGAAGCTTCCTAACACAACCCAAGAGCTTTGAATGCCTAAAAGAACCTTGATCCTTGCTTGTATAACCTTAATCTTTCATAAAAATTCAAGAAAACTAAAGTTATTTCTTGAAGGTTACTATTCACCATCTTCTTCCTTGATTTATAGAAAAAGATTGGCTTGGAATTAGAAGCTTAAACTTATAGGAAGTATGTAACTATCCATGGGGAAGCTTAGATAATTACCTTGCTAAATAGTAAGTGGTGGAGCTTGGATCTTCAAATTTTAAGAAATGGGCCGAGAGCTAGCTTGGGAAGAAAGAGATTTTTGTGTTTTGTTTGATGAAAATGAAATGATTTGCTTGGTTGGTTGATTTTTGTGTTGTTTTTGGTTAATGACTTAATTAATGATTTTGTGTGGTTATAATTCAACCACACTTCCTTCCCTTCTATGTCATGCTTGTGTCACCTTGCACATGTCATCCTCCCTTCCTTGTCCTCTTCTCATTGGTTGGGTGACATCACTTCCTCTAATCCCTTTGCTTAACTTCCTAATTGTTTGCCTAATGACCGCTGATCTGTTATACGGTTCGCTTAACTTTCGTTTTCGTTTATCGTTTGAGGGATCATACCCGGGATCTTATTACTTAGGTTCCCTTAACCTTTCTCAATATATTATATTCCTTTTATGATCCTCTCCTATAATCCTTTAATTTCAATCCTTTTTATCCTGTTACCTTATACTCAATTCTCTCCGTATCTTGTGGATTTCCGGGAAAAATCAAAGTGTTCGGAATTGGATTCTGACGATCTTTACATACACTTATATACCACATAGAGTACTAATAATATCCCATAAGATCAATAACAGAACCCCTACATAGCGTGGCATGAAAAGTTTTCTCGTTCAGCAAAAACACTATTCATAAGGGTTTCAAAATTTCTCAAAAATTGGGGTTATTACACCTATTCTCCCCATGATAGCATTATAAGTTGAACTAGCCTTTACCACCACGAAATCCAGCATCTGCGTTGCTTGCCTTGGTTCCGTACCTATGGTGGTTGGCAATTTGATTATCCCTTCCACAGGACATTCTACTCCAGCAAATCCATATATCGGCATGCCGGTTGGTGTCAACTGGGAGTCGTTATATCCCATTCTTAGAAAGGTGTCGTGGAGCAAGATATCCACGGAAGCACCATTATCCACAAGGACCCTCTTAACCGGGCTATTTCCTATTATTGGTGTTATGACCAGCGGGTCGTCATGGGGAAACTTCACACCCTCTAGGTCAGAATCATCAAAAGCCAATGTTACTTCTGTCCTGGCCCTCTTCGGGGCTTCTCCAACAATATGCATAACCTCCCTAGTATATGCCTTTCTGGAATTTTTGGACAATCCAGCAGCAGTTGGACCTCCAAAGATCGTGTTTATCACTGGCCCTCGAGGGCGTCGCGGTCCTCCAAAAATTGCATTTATAACCGGCCCTCTGGGTTGGGGATTCCGCCCCTGATCATCTTGGTCCCTCCTACGATCTTCAAAGTTCTTCCTTCCATTATTATTTCTGTCCCCTCCATCTCCAGTATACTTGTTCAACCTTCCTTTTCGAATCAAAAACTCAATTTCATCTTTCAATTGCCTACACTCATCGGTGTCATGGCCAACATCCTTGTGAAACCTGCAATACTTGCTCTTATCAAGCTTGGCAGGATCAGCCTTCAAGGGCTTAGGCCAGCGAATATCTCTATCTTTCTCAATCTCCATCAAAATCTGACTTCTAGGAGCACTCAGCTTAGCGTATTCAGTGAACTTTTGCCCAGGTCCTCCCTTCTTGGGGGTTGAATCAGGGTTTTGTTCGGTTCTAGGATATTTGTCCTTAGCGATATACTCCAGATCAGTTTTTCGCTTCTTGCCTCCAGTGGGCTCATTAATTACTACGGTCTTCCTCATGCTTTCTTCAACCTTGATATACTTCCCTGCCCTCTTTTGGAGTTGCAACATGTTTTCAGGGGGACGTTTGGCCAAGGATATCTTGAAAAACTCATCCCTGGTTCCTTGTTGCAGTGCTATCATGGCTACCTTATCATCAAGGTCTGGGACTTTTAAAGCCTCCTTTGTAAAACGATTCAGGTAATCTCTCAAGGATTCCTTAGCTCCCTGCACAAGACTCATAAGAGATGCTGAACTTTTTTCATGGACTCTTCCACTGATGAATTGCTTAATAAAAGCCTGGCTTAATTCTCTGAACGATCCAATAGAATTTGGGGGCAGGCGACTGTACCATCTTTGAGCCATACCCGACAGGGTTTGAGGGAAGGCCCGACACTTTATAGCATCATTCACGGGTTGCAGCAGCAGTGCATTAGAGAATGTCCTAACATGATTAGCGGGGTCTCCCGTGCCATCATAGGCTTTGATAGTGGGCATCTTGAATTTCCTTGAGATATGGGCATTCATTATCTCTTCTATGAAGGGTGGAGTTGGATCATCAGGATCTCCAAGGGGAAGGAGATTTCTTGGATCAGTTCTTGGGACAGCAGCCCTTCTTCTTACCGGACCATCCAGGTCTATGACAGGAGGAGGATTTCTCCCCCTAGGAGGTATCTGGGGTCAGGTGGCCTGGTGAGCCTCCAAATCACGCCTCAGCCTTTGGATTTCAGCCTCATGAGCCCTGATCCTTTCCTGTACTTCTTGGGGATTCGCCCCTGGGGTGCTTTGGGGGCGTTGCCTTCCATCGGCCATTGGCTCTTTTCCAGGACGCCTCCTTCTTGGGGCCACTTCATCATCCGAAGATTCGGAGTCTCTCTTAGTGTAAGGACCAGAAAATTCCCGATCCTCAGGGATAGGACCCAGACCTCGTATATAGGGGGCGACTGCCCTCGTGCTTCGCTTCGCCCAACATATCCTGTAACACCCCCAGATCCGGGGTCGGGGATCCGGGTCGTCACGGTCTTTCTTTCCACAATATCACTTCACTTAATTAATAATAATAACCTTATGCTGTGACCCCACACTAACACACACCACAACCCGTTATAGTCTCAGAGATGAAATTGAAATAAGTACAAGTCTTTGAATCCACCATTTAACAGTTATTACAACCCAAAATGATTACTTGATAAATTTACAGTTAATTGCCATTATCTGCCACAAGTTATAATTATACATAATTTGATTCTCAAAAGTAGATGGTCTGAACTACAATAGATCTACCTCTGCAGCTATAGCAGCTACAACATCATCGGGAAGACGCGGGACGCTTCCCACGCGCTTGCGCTGGGTCTGCTGGAGTCTGGCCATCTCTCCTAACTGTTGTTGTGTGATGAAGAAATAAAGCAAGAGTGAGCCTTACAGCGCGCAAGATAATACATAGTGATAACAATAATATAAGTATCTAAATGGATACTTAATAGAATCTCTATCATGCGTAAGATAATTACTTACTAGATATAAGTAAAAATAAGGAATGAAGTTACCAATACTTCACTACACTTATATCATTTATAAAGCTACTTGAACTACCACCGTTCAAAGTACTATAAGCTTAAAAAAAAACATCCCATAGATGAGACCACAAGTTAAGACTTGAATAGATTCAATCTTTGAAATATTATTGAATGAAATAAAGTTATGAGATACTTTATTTAGTCCCGATATATATATATCCATATATATATCTCTTAAACATTTCCTGGAACCTCTGTTATGTAAAGCATGAACAGAGTTTGAAACATCCAATGAATTTTGGAAAGGAAAAGAATTTTGGCATAAACCAGATATCTTGCTGATCAGGCAAAGATACCAATAAGTAACCTTTTCTACTAGTAGATGGATGAATCCCCCACCGGTCATCACCCTGGCCACATAAGGACCTTGTGCTGGACCGCCACCCGGCCTCTTACGCGTTGATGGACTGCCACCCAGCCACTTACACTTTGATATACTGTACCCCGACCTGTCGCTTATGCCGACTCAATTAGATGGGCTTACTTCCCGAACATTGGCCAAGTAATCAATTCATTTATCAAAACAACAACCTTGTTGCGAATATAAAATACACCATAGAGCCGGATCCCTCAGGTTTTGAGCGAGTATTTAAATCCCCTTCGAAAGGAGGATCTTAAATATAAAAATGAGTTTTGGGATCCGCTCTAACTTTTAAAAATCATTTTGAAGACTCGCAAAACATTTTTAAGAATGTTTGGAGTGATGCTGATTTAACAAAATAAATCAGTCCCGATATATTAGAAAATATCTGAATATTATTATTTAAATAATATTCTCATAAAGAATTATCTGTATGAAAATAATTGAAGTAGAAGTATTAAAACTTATACTTGAAACGAGTATTAAATAACCAAAGATACACTTATATGAAAGTATTATCTTTATTTGAATAATCGAAAATAAGTTTGATTATTGACACCTTATTCTTTAATAAAATAAAGAATATATTTTAGTAATAAGCGGAGTCATAATACCTCGAATGAATATTATAAATAATATTCAAAAAATAAAGGAGTCATACATCCTCGATTGAATATCCAAGTAATATTCAATAATAATATAAAGGAGTCATAAGCCCTCGAATAATATTCGAAATAATATTCAATAATTAATATAAAGTTATCGAATAACCCTTATTCGATTAATAGTTTGGAAAACTATAACCATATATATATATAAATATATATATATATATATCCATATCCATATATACAAAATCTACTCGGGATCCTCGACTCCCGGTTTTAGAAAATATTTTCACCTTTGGGTCCCTATACTAAGGGTATATGCAAGTTACCGCTATCCTCTAGCATAGGTATTATGCAACTATAAGCATTTGAACCAACAGATATATAAATCAAGAATATGAAACAGGCATGCATATATACCATATCACATGCTACAATATAACGCAAGAATTTGCTAATAACCAATATGCATTTATCGCAAGATCATGCATATACACATATTCATCACAACAACAGTATAACGGGTAGAAAACTTGCCTGAGCGACTTGGGGTGATAAAAGGCTCGGGACGAGTCTGGTAACCTATAAATAACAAGTAAGTTGGAATTAAACCAAAATCACTTGTAAATCTATACTTTAACTAACTTAGACTCTAACGCTTGTTTTGCGCTCACTGATTCGCTTAAGTCACTCGGGTACCCTCGGCTCCACCATTTTAATAATTTAACCTTTATGAGTTTTAAAGCGATTCCTTCGCGAGTGTCTTACCAACTGCCTAACACACTTACCATAAATGTTTCATACATTAATTAACCCTTTTTGGTCTTTAACCTATGTTTCAAAGTAAGGCGAGGGGAAAAGTTTCGTTCGCGAAACGCCGTTACTTGAAACGGTCGTTTCTCCTAAACCGTGCATCGGAATCGAACGAACTACATATCAAAACGAAGCTCGTAACATGAGCTATCTAAACATGGCAGTGGTCATAATCTAGCAGGGGGTTCTCGGGTCCTAATTCTATGCACAAAAACAGTCCAAAGAAAATCGGACGTTACGACGGCTATATTTACGCGATTTCCAATATTTTAAACCATTCAAAACCATCCCAAATGAACCTCAAATCCAACATACAACCAACATCCATCCTTATCACATCATAACAACCCCAACCAATTCAATTTAATCATTCATACTTATGCCTAAACTTAACTTTAATCATACTTAAGTTCTTTTAATCAAAACCACAACATTTACCATTCCATTTCACTACCATTTCCAATCCCAAACTCTAATCACAACAACAAGCTACAATATCATCCTACTAATCAAAATCATCTTATAATATATAGGAATCTAGGGTTTGGAGATGGTATACCTTCCTTGAAGTGGTGGGAGGAGCTAGGAAGCCTTAAGAAGCTTTGAGAAGTCTTAAGAATGCTTGGATCTTCAAGAAAAACAAGAAAAACTTCAAGTTAAAAACTTGAAAACACTATTCATAGTCTTCTTCTTTGATTAAATGAAGAAGATTGAGAAGGAATTAATGGCTTAAACTCATGATATAGCCCTAACTAAGCATGAAGATGATTAGGGAATTTACTCACCAATTTAGGAAGCTTGGATCTTAAATTTTTGAAATTTCTTGCCTAATGAATAGTGAAAAGCCGAGAGCAAGGATGAACAAGGCCTCGGTTCTTTTTGATTTTTGATGAAGAATGAATTTACTTGGCTTGGTTGCTTTGCTTTTGTGTTTGATTTAGTCAATTACCTTCTTGCCCTTGAATTTGTGTGGTTACAAAGCCACCACACCTCCTTCCTTCCCATGTCATGCTTGTGTCATGTGGTGATGTCATCTTTCCCTCCTTGTCCCCTTTCTATTGGTTGGATGACATCATTCCCACTAATCCCTTTGATTAACTTCCTAATCGTTTGCCTAATGACCGCTGATATGTTATACGGTTCGCTTAACTTTCGTTCTCGTTTATCGTTTGAAGGATCATACACGGGATCTTATTACTTAGGTTCCCTTAACCTTTCTCAATACATTATATTCCTTTTTATGATCCTCTATTATAATCCTTTAATTTAATTCCTTTTTATCATGTTACCTTATACTCAATTCTCTCCGTATCTTGTGGATTTCCGGGAAAAACCAAAGTATTCGGAATTGGATTCTGACGATCTTTACATACACTTATATACTACATAGAGTACTAATAATATCCCAGAATATCCATAACAGAACCCCTACATAGTGTGGCGTGAAAAGTTTTCTCATTCAGCTAAAACACTATTCACAAGGGTTACAAAAAAGTTGAAAATTTTGGGGTTATTACATATCCGCTTCCTCCAACCTCAGGGTGAAGGGGCATCCCATAAGGGGGGTTAGTAGTAACAACAGTTGAATATTCATACCCGACGGGTCGAGAATTCACAGGTATATGTACTTGTTGAACTCGAGGATTCGTACCTTGAATATTCGGGGGAGTCGTTCCTTGTGGCTGAGATTGAGTTTCCCTTATCTGGGTCTCCGCTTGAGTAGATGCATAAGTTGAGTGGGGAGGAATCTCCACGGTTGACGAAATCACCTGAGTTATTCCTGATGGTGTTCCCTCCTCCAGAGTGCTGGTTGTTCTCCGTGTTCTCGCCATGGTTGTTGTTCCGGTTCCCACAGACGGCGCCAAAATGTTATGGATAAAAAACTAAGGTTATTATTTGCTGTATTTATTACTAAGATTCGGGAGCTCAAGGCCTTTAATGGCTGCTCTCGTGTTTCGTGACTCGATCTGCCTTTACGAGATGCCTACGTATCTCTGTGAATTAGAGAATCAAGCCAAAAAACGTAGTTCTGATTTGTGGGGTGAGGCCCCTTATATAGATGTGGGAGTCCTTGAATTGGACTTGGTATAGGAGACTTGGTGGACAAGCCTCTGAATTAGGATAGACTTAGGATTCCTAGGAAGTAGGAAGCTGATTCCTTATCCTTTTAGGTCCCCTCGAGGCTAATCTATAAGGATTTATATCCTTATCGGGACTCTTCTCAATAGCTGATTTTTCCCTTATTAATTAATTACGAAATTAATTAATAATTAGGGCTTTTGGGCCTTTTTTATTCCATCAGGCCTGATCTGGTCCATCAGGCTTAACCTTTCTGGTATGAGTATCATATATCTTTTTATTGGGCCTAGCAATCCACAGCTTGTACAATTAATGCAGTATTTAATTATACAATCATAATTTATTTATCCCTATCAATTATCATGTTTTCGTATGAACCCATGATGACGATGAGTTCTATCATGGGCTAATCGTGATCATGGGGTCGTAACGGATTTACTATAGAATTCTTTAGTTAGTTGTTTAAACCCTTAGTGTGTGATGATTGTATGATATCTAGTATTGGTTGTGCTTATTCGTCTTATGTGCGTCGCGAACATATAAGATAGGGTGTTAATCTCTTGTGAAGCGACGGTGGATCTTGAGGTTTAGAACTTGCCATGCTAGCATAGGTTCATGTATGTGTATGCATGATTAATGGGTATCTCTAACCGTTTTACTTGCCCTGTGTAATCGTAAGGAATAACTTGTGCTTAAATCATTATGTTGTCAAATTCTGTAGACATATAGGGTCTCAACATAATTGATGCCTATTCAACTTCTATCTTAATTATGGATACTTGTTAGAATGGTATTAGTATAATGAAAGTTGGCTTTTATCAGTTTCGTGTTGTTCGATTAATATCATCACTATTACATGCTAAGGGTAATAACAATAACTATTGAAGGAAGTAGTAATGAAGTTGTGATCTCATGTGTGTTTAATATTGTTAATTCAAGTGTCAATTAAGTGCTCAATTCTCGTAGTTAATTGTAGTTAATAATTAGTTAATCAAATCTAAGTGTTATTGTCTTGACATTGAGAAGTAATTATACACTAGTGAGTGAGTGTTAATTGAATATAATTAGTCTGAATCTCTGTGGGAACGAACTAGAAAGTATTCTATATTACTTGCGAACGCGTATACTTGCGTGTATTATTAGCGTGTGTTTCCGCCCTAACACTTGCCATCATATATTGGTAAAATTAACATGTTAACATCATAAACATCCAATTTGACATCCTTTAACCATCTCATGGTACCACTTTTATACGAGTCAATTTTGGTCCACATTTTGTCTCTAATTTACCATGTAAGTCACTTTAAACCATATTAGAGTAATTTTGCAACTTATAAGACTTATTTTTAACCATATACTGGTACAATTAACATGTTAACATCATAAACATCCAATTTGACATCCTTTAACCACCTCTTGGTACCACTTTCATACGAGTCAATTTTGGTCCACATTTTGGCTCTAATCAACCATGTAAGTCACTTTACACCATATTAGAGTGATTTTGCACCCTATAAGAGTCACTTTCAACCGTAAACTGGTACATTTAACATTTTAACATCATAAACATCTACTTTGGCATCCTTTTACAACCTATCGGTACCACTTTCATAGAAGTCAATTTTGGTCCACATTTTAGCTCTAATAAACCATATAAGTCACTTTAAACCATATTAGAGTAATTTTGCACCTTATAAGACTCACTTTCCACCATATATTAGTATAATTAACATGTTAACATCATAAACATCCAATTGACATCCTTTAACCATCTCTCGGTACCAGTTTCATACGAGTCAATATTGGTCCATATTTTGGCTCTAATCAACTATGTAAGTCAGTTTAAACCATATTAAAGTAATTTTGCACCTTATAAGACTAACTTGCCACCATATATTGGTAGAATTAACATGTTAACATCATAAACATCCAATTTGACATCCTTTAACCATCTCTTGGTACCATTTTCATACGAGTCAATTTTGGTCCACATTTTGGCTCTAATCTACCATGTAAGTCACTTTAAACCATATTAGAGTAATTTTTCACCTTATAAGACTCATTTCCACCAGATATTGGTACAATTAACATGTTAACATCATAAACATCCAATTTGACATCCTTTAACCACCTCTTGGTACCACTTTCATACGAGTCAATTTTGGTCCACAGTTTGGCTCTAATCAACCTTGTAAGTCACTTTACACCATATTATAGTGATTTTGCACCCTATAAGAGTCACTTTGAACCATATACTAGTACAATTAACATGTTAACATCATAAATATCCAATTTGACATCCTTTAACCACCTCTTAGAACCATTTTCATACGAGTGAATAATGGTCCACATTTTGGCTCTTATCAACCATGTAAGTCACTTTAAACCATATTAGAGTAATTTTGCACCTTATAAGACTCACTTGCCACCATATATTGGTAGAATTAACATGTTAACATCATAAACATCCAATTTGACATCCTTTAACCATCTCTTGGTACCAGTTTCATACGAGTCAATATTGGTCTATATTTTGGCTCTAATCAACCATGTAAGTCACTTTAAACCATATTAGAGTAATTTTGCACCTTATAAGAATCACTTGCCACCATATATTGGTATAATTAACATGTTAACATCATAGACATCCAATTTGACATATCCTTTAACCATCTCTTGGTACCCCTTTCATATGAGTCAATTTTGGTCCACATTTTGGCTCTAATCTACCATTTAAGTCACTTTAAACCATATTAGAGTAATTTTGCACCTTATAAGACTCATTTTCAACCATATATTCGTACAATTAACATGTTAACATCATAAATATCCAATTTGACATCCTTTAACCACCTCTTGATACGACTTTCATACGAGTCAATTTTAGTCCACATTTTAGCCCTAATCAACCATCTAAGTCACTTTAAACCATATTAGAGTAATTCTGCACCTTATTAGACTCACTTGCCACCATATATTGGTAGAATTAACATGTTAACATCATAAACATCCAATTTGACATCCTTTAACAATCGCTTGGTACCTTTTTTATACGAGTCAATATTGGTCCACATTTTGGCACTAGTCAACCTTGTAAGTCCCTTTAAACCATATTAGAGTAATTTTGCACCTTATAAGACTAACTTGCCACCATATATTGGTAGAATTAACATTTTAACATCATAAACATCCAATTTGACATCCTTTAACCATCTCTTGGTACCACTTTCATACGAGTCAATTTTGGTCCACATTTTGGCTCTAATCTACCATGTAAGTCACTTAAAACCATATTAGAGTAATTTTGTAACTTATAAGACTCATTTTCAACCATATATATGTACAATTAACATGTTAACATCATAAACATCCAATTTGACATCCATTAACCACCTCTTGGTACCACTTTCATACGAGTCAATTTTGGTCCATATTTTGGCTCTAATCAGCCATGTAAGTCACTTTATACCATATTAGAGTGATTTTTCACCCTATAAGAGTCACTTTCAACCATAAACTGGTACATTTAACATTTTAACATCATAAACATCCACTTTGGCATCCTTTTACAACCTATTGGTACCACTTTCATACAAGTCAATTTTGGTCTACGTTTTAGATCTAATAAACCATATAAGTCACTTTAAACCATATTAGAGTAATTATGCACCTTATAAGACTCACTTTCCACCATATATTGGTAGAATTAACATGTTAACATCATAAACATTCAATTTGACATCCTTTAACCATCTCTTGGTACCATTTTCATATGAGTGAATATTGGTCCATATTTTGGCTCTAATCAACCATGTAAGTCACTTTACAACATATTATAGTGATTTTGCACCATATAAGAGTCACTTTGAACCATATACTGGTATTATTAACATGTTAACATGATAAACATCCAATTTGACATCCTTTAACCACCTCTTAGTACCACTTTCATACGAGTCAATAACGGTCCACATTTTAGCCCTAATCAACCATATAAGTCACTTTAAACCATATTAGAGTAATTTTGCACCTTATAAGACTCACTTGCCACCATATATTGGTATAATTAACATGTTAACATCGTAGACATCCAATTTGACATCCTTTAACCATCTCTTGGTACCAGTTTCATACGAGTCAATATTGGTCCACATTTTAGCTCTAATCAACCATGTAAGTCACTTTAAACCATATTAGAGTAATTTTGCACCTTATAAGACTCATTTTCAACCATATATTGGTACAATTAACATGTTAACATCATAACATACGAGTCAACTTTGGTGCACATTTTGGCCCTAATCAACCATGTAAGTCACTTTAAACCATATTAGAGTAATTCTGCACCTTATAAGACTCACTTCCCATCATATATTGCTATAATTAACAGGTTAACATCATAAACATGCAATTTGACATCCTTTCACCATCTCTTGGTACCACTTTCATACGAGTCAATTTTGGTCCACATTTTGGCTTTAATCTACCATGTAAGTCACTTTAAACCATATTAGAGTAATTTTTCACCTTATAAGACTCATTTCCACCAGATATTGGTACAATTAACATGTTAACATCATAAACATCCAATTTGACATCCTTTAACCAACTCTTGGTACCACTTTCATACGAGTCAATTTTGGTCCACAGTTTGGCTCTAATCAACCATGTAAGTCACTTTACACCATATTATAGTGATTTTGCACCCTATAAGAGTCACTTTGAACCATATACTAGTACAATTAACATGTTAACATCATAAACATCCAATTTGACATCCTTTAACCACCTCTTAGAACCATTTTCATACGAGTGAATAATGGTCCACATTTTGGCTCTTATCAACCATGTAAGTCACTTTAAACCATATTAGAGTAATTTTGCACCTTATAAGACTCACTTGCTACCATATATTGGTAGAATTAAGATGTTAACATCATAAACATCCAATTTGACATCCTTTAACCATCTCTTGGTACCAGTTTCATACGAGTCAATATTGGTCTATATTTTGGCTCTAATCAACCATGTAAGTCACTTTAAACCATATTAGAGTAATTTTGCACCTTATAAGACTCACTTGCCACCATATATTGGTATAATTAACATGTTAACATCATAGACATCCAATTTGACATATCCTTTAACCATCTCTTGGTACCCCTTTCATATTAGTCAATTTTGGTCCACATTTTGGCTCTAATCTACCATTTAATCACTTTAAACCATATTAGAGTAATTTTGCACCTTATAAGACTCATTTTCAACCATATATTCGTACAATTAACATGTTAACATCATAAATATCCAATTTGACATCCTTTAACCACCTCTTGATATGACTTTCATACGAGTCAATTTTAGTCCACATTTTAGCCCTAATCAACCATCTAAGTCACTTTAAACCATATTAGAGTAATTCTGCACCTTATAAGACTCACTTGTCACCATATATTGGTAGAATTAACATGTTAACATCATAAACATCCAATTTGACATCCTTTAACCATCGCTTGGTACCTTTTTTATACGAGTCAATATTGGTCCACATTTTGGCACTAGTCAACCTTGTAAGTCACTTTAAACCATATTAGAGTAATTTTACACCTTATAAGACTAACTTGCCACCATATATTGGTAGAATTAACATTTTAACATCATAAACATCCAATTTGACATCCTTTAACCATCTCTTGGTACCACTTTCATACGAGTCAATTTTGGTCCACATTTTGGCTCTAATCTACCATGTAAGTCACTTAAAACCATATTAGAGTAATTTTGCAACTTCTAGGACTCATTTTCAACCATATATTGGTACAATTAACATGTTAACATCATAAACATCCAATTTGACATCCATTAACCACCTCTTGGTACCACTTTCATACGAGTCAATTTTGGTCCACATTTTGGCTCTAATCAGCCATGTAAGTCACTTTACACCATATTAGAGTGATTTTGCACCCTATAAGAGTCACTTTCAACCATAAACTGGTACATTTAACATTTTAACATCATAAACATCCACTTTGGCATCCTTTTACAACCTATTGGTACCACTTTCATACAAGTCAATTTTGGTCTACGTTTTAGATCTAATAAACCATATAAGTCACTTTAAACCATATTAGAGTAATTATGCACCTTATAAGACTCACTTTCCACCATATATTGGTAGAATTAACATGTTAACATCATAAACATCCAATTTGACATCCTTTAACCATCTCTTGGTACCATTTTCATATGAGTGAATATTGGTCCATATTTTGGCTCTAATCAACCATGTAAGTCACTTTACAACATATTATAGTGATTTTGCACCATATAAAAGTCACTTTGAACCATATACTGGTATTATTAACATGTTAACATGATAAACATCCAATTTGACATCCTTTAACCACCTCTTAGTACCACTTTCATACGAGTCAATAACGGTCCACATTTTAACTCTAATCAACCATATAAATCACTTTAAACCATATTAGAGTAATTTTGCACCTTATAAGACTCACTTGCCACCATATATTGGTATAATTAACATGTTAACATCATAGACATCCAATCTGACATCCTTTAACCATCTCTTGGTACCAGTTTCATACGAGTCAATATTGGTCCACATTTTAGCTCTAATCAACCATGTAAGTCACTTTAAACCATATTAGAGTAATTTTGCACCTTATAAGACTCATTTTTAACCATATATTGGTACAATTAACATGTTAACATCATAACATACGAGTCAACTTTGGTGCACATTTTGGCCCTAATCAACCATGTAAGTCACTTTAAACCATATTAGAGTAATTCTGCACCTTATAAGACTCACTTCCCATCATATATTGGTATAATTAACAGGTTGACATCATAAACATGCAATTTGACATCCTTTCACCATCTCTTGGTACCACTTTCATACGAGTCAATTTTGGTCCACATTTATGCTCTAATCTACAATGTAAGTCACTTTAAACCATATTAGAGTAATTTTGCACCATATAAGACTCACTTTCAACCATATATTGGTACAATTTACATGGTAACATCATAAACATCCAATTTGACATCCTTTAGCCACCTCTTGGTACCACTTTCATACGAGTCAATATTGGTCCACATTTTGGCTCTAATCAACCATGTAAGCCACTTTAAACCATATTGGAGTAATTTTGCACCTTATAAGATTAACGTGCCACCATATATTGGTAGAATTAACATGTTAACATCATAAACATCCAACTTGACATCCTTTAACCATCTCTTGGTACCACTTTCATACGAGTCAATTTTGGTCAACATTTTGGCTCTAATCAACCATGTAAGTCAATTTACACCATATTATAGTGATTTTGCACCTTATAAGAGTCACTTTGAACCATATACCGGGACAATTAACATGTCAACATCATAACATCCAATTTGACATCATTTAACCATATCTTGGTAAACTCTTTCATACGAGTCAATTTTGGTCCACATTTTGGCTCTAATCTACCATGTAAGTCACTTTAAACCATATTAGAGTAATTTTGCACCTTATAAGACCCATTTTCAACCATATATTTTTACAATTAACATATTAACATAATAAATATCCAATTTGACATTCTTTAACCTCTTATAGGTACCACTTTTATACGAGTCAATATTGGTCCACATTTTGGCTCTAATCAGCCATGTAAGTCACTTTAAACCATATTAGAGTAATTTTGCACCTTATAAGATTCATTTTCAACCATATATTGGTACAATTAACATGTTAACATCATAAACATCCAATTTGACATCTTTTAACCACCTCTTAGTACCACTTTCATACGAGTCAATAATGGTCCACATTTTTGCTCTAATCAACCATGTAAGTCACTTTAAACCATATTAGAGTAATTTTGCACCTTATAAGACTCATTTTCAACCATATATTTGTACAATTAACATGTTAACATCATAAACATCCAATTTGACATCCTTTAACCACCTCTAGGTACCACTTTCATACGAGTCAATATAGGTCAACATTTTGGCTCTAATCAACCATGTAAGCCACTTTAAACCATATTGGAGTAATTTTGCACCTTATAAGATTAACTTGCCACCATATATTGGTAGAATTAACATGTTAACATCATAAACATCCAACTTGACATCCTTTAACCATCTCTTGGTACCACTTTCATACGAGTCAATTTTGGTCCACATTTTGGCTCTAATCAAACATGTAAGTCAATTTACACCATATTATAGTGATTTTGCACCCTATAAGAGTCACTTTGAACCATATACCGGGACAATTAACATGTCAACATCATAACATCCAATTTGACATCATTTAACCATATCTTGGTAACTCTTTCATACGAGTCAATTTTGGTCCACATTTTGGCTCTAATCTACCATGTAAGTCACTTTAAACCATATTAGAGTAATATTGCACCTTATAAGACCCATTTTCAACCATATATTTTTACAATTAACATGTTAACATAATAAACATCCAATTTGACATCCTTTAACCACTTATAGGTACCACTTTTATACGAGTCAATATTGGTCCACATTTTGGCTCTAATCAGCCATGTAAGTCACTTTAAACCATATTAGAGTAATTTTGCACCTTATAAGACTCATTTTCAACCATATATTGGTACAATTAACATGTTAACATCATAAACATCCAATTTGACATCCTTCAACCACCTCTTGGTACCACTTTCATATGAGTCAATTTTGGTCCACATTTTGGCTCTAATCAACCATGTAAGTCACTTTACACCATATTATAGTAATTTTGCATCTTATAAGACTAACTTGCCGCCATATATTGGTATAATTAACATGTTCACATAATAAACATCCAATTTGACATCGTTTAACCATCTCTTGGTACCACTTTCATACGAGTCAAATTTGGTCCACATTTTGGCTCTAATATACCATGTAAGTTACTTTAAACCATATTAGAGTAATTTTGCACCTTATAAGACTCATTTTCAACCATATATTTGTACAATTAACATATTAACATCATAAACATCCAATTTGACATCCTTTAACCACCTCTAGGTACCACTTTCATTCGAGTCAATATTGGTCCACATTTTGGCTCTAATCAACCATGTAAGTCACTTTAAACCATATTAGAGTAATTTTGCACCTTATAAGAGTAACTTGCCACCATATATTGGTAGAATTAATATGTTAACATCATAAACATCCAATTTGACATCCTTTAACCATCTCTTGGTAGCATTTTCATACGAGTTAATTTTGGTTCACATTTTGGCTATAATCTACCATTTAAGTCACTTTAAACCATATTAGAGTAAATTTGCACCTTATAAACTCATTTTCAACCATATATTGGTACAATTAACTATTTAACATCATAAACATCCAATTTGAAATCCTTTAACCATCGCTTAGTACTAGTTTCATACGAGTCAATATTGGTCCACATTTTGGCTCTAATCAACCATGTAAGTCACTTTAAACCATATTAGAGTAATTCTGCACCTTATAAGACTAACTTGCCACCATAAATTGGTAAAATTAACATGTTAACATCATAAACATCCAATTTGACATCCTTTAACCATCTCTTGGTACCACTTTCATACGAGTCAATTTTGGTCCTCATTTTGGCTCTAATATACCATGTAAGTCACTTTACACCATATTAGAGTAATTTTGCACCTTATAAGACTCATTTTCAACCATATATTTGTACAATTAACATGTTAATATCATAAACATCCAATTTGACATCCTTTAACCACTTCTAGGTACCACTTTCATTCGAGTCAATATTGGTCCACATTTTGGCTCTAATCAACCATGTAAGCCACTTTAAACCATATTAGAGTAATTTTGCACCTTATAAGATTAACTTGCCACCATATATTGGTAGAATTAACATGTTAACATCATAAACATCCAATTTGACATCCTTTAACCATCTCTTGGTACCATTTTCATATGAGTGAATATTGGTCCATATTTTGGCTCTAATCAACCATGTAAGTCACTTTACAACATATTATAGTGATTTTGCACCATATAAGAGTCACTTTGAACCATATACTGGTATTATTAACATGTTAACATGATAAACATCCAATTTGACATCCTTTAACCACCTCTTAGTACCACTTTCATACGAGTCATTAACGGTCCACATTTTAGCCCTAATCAACCATATAAGTCACTTTAAACCATATTAGAGTAATTTTGCACCTTATAAGACTCACTTGCCACCATATATTGGTATAATTAACATGTTAACATCATAGACATCCAATTTGACATCCTTTAACCATCTCTTGGTACCAGTTTCATACGAGTCAATATTGGTCCACATTTTAGCTCTAATCAACCATGTAAGTCACTTTAAACCATATTAGAGTAATTTTGCACCTTATAAGACTCATTTTCAACCATATATTGGTACAATTAACATGTTAACATCATAACATACGAGTCAACTTTGGTGCACATTTTGGCCCTAATCAACCATGTAAGTCACTTTAAACCATATTAGAGTAATTCTGCACCTTATAAGACTCACTTCCCATCATATATTGCTATAATTAACAGGTTAACATCATAAACATGCAATTTGACATCCTTTCACCATCTCTTGGTACCACTTTCATACGAGTCAATTTTGGTCCACATTTTGGCTCTAATCTACCATGTAAGTCACTTTAAACCATATTAGAGTAATTTTTCACCTTATAAGACTCATTTCCACCAGATATTGGTACAATTAACATGTTAACATCATAAACATCCAATTTGACATCCTTTAACCACCTCTTGGTATACGAGTCAATTTTGGTCCACAGTTTGGCTCTAATCAACCATGTAAGTCACTTTACACCATATTATAGTGATATTGCACCCTATAAGAGTCACTTTGAACCATATACTAGTACAATTAACATGTTAACATCATAAACATCCAATTTGACATCCTTTAACCACCTCTTAGAACCATTTTCATACGAGTGAATAATGGTCCACATTTTGGCTCTTATCAACCATGTAAGTCACTTTAAACCATATTAGAGTAATTTTGCACCTTATAAGACTCACTTGCTACCATATATTGGTAGAATTAAGATGTTAACATCATAAACATCCAATTTGACATCCTTTAACCATCTCTTGGTACCAGTTTCATACGAGTCAATATTGGTCTATATTTTGGCTCTAATCAACCATGTAAGTCACTTTAAACCATATTAGAGTAATTTTGCACCTTATAAGACTCACTTGCCACCATATATTGGTATAATTAACATGTTAACATCATAGACATCCAATTTGACATATCCTTTAACCATCTCTTGGTACCCCTTTCATATGAGTCAATTTTGGTCCACATTTTGGCTCTAATCTACCATTTAAGTCACTTTAAACCATATTAGAGTAATTTTGCACCTTATAAGACTCATTTTCAACCATATATTCGTACAATTAACATGTTAACATCATAAATATCCAATTTGACATCCTTTAACCACCTCTTGATATGACTTTCATACGAGTCAATTTTAGTCCACATTTTAGCCCTAATCAACCATCTAAGTCACTTTAAACCATATTAGAGTAATTCTGCACCTTATAAGACTCACTTGCCACCATATATTGGTAGAATTAACATGTTAACATCATAAACATCCAATTTGACATCCTTTAACCATCGCTTGGTACCTTTTTTATACGAGTCAATATTGGTCCATATTTTGGCACTAGTCAACCTTGTAAGTCACTTTAAACCATATTAGAGTAATTTTGTACCTTATAAGACTAACTTGCCACCATATATTGGTAGAATTAACATTTTAACATCATAAACATCCAATTTGACATCCTTTAACCATCTCTTGGTACCACTTTCATACGAGTCAATTTTGGTCCACATTTTGGCTCTAATCTACCATGTAAGTCACTTAAAACCATATTAGAGTAATTTTGCAACTTCTAAGACTCATTTTCAACCATATATTGGTACAATTAACATGTTAACATCATAAACATCCAATTTGACATCCATTAACCACCTCTTGGTACCACTTTCATACGAGTCGATTTTGGTCCACATTTTGGCTCTAATCAGCCATGTAAGTCACTTTACACCATATTAGAGTGATTTTGCACCCTATAAGAGTCACTTTCAACCATAAACTGGTACATTTAACATTTTAACATCATAAACATCCACTTTGGCATCCTTTTACAACCTATTGGTACCACTTTCATACAAGTCAATTTTGGTCTACGTTTTAGATCTAATAAACCATATAAGTCACTTTAAACCATATTAGAGTAATTATGCACCTTATAAGACTCACTTTCCACCATATATTGGTAGAATTAACATGTTAACATCATAAACATCCAATTTGACATCCTTTAACCATCTCTTGGTACCATTTTCATATGAGTGAATATTGGTCCATATTTTGGCTCTAATCAACCATGTAAGTCACTTTACAACATATTATAGTGATTTTGCACCATATAAAAGTCACTTTGAACCACATACTGGTATTATTAACATGTTAACATGATAAACATCCAATTTGACATCCTTTAACCACCTCTTAGTACCACTTTCATACGAGTCAATAACGGTCCACATTTTAGCTCTAATCAACCATATAAGTCACTTTAAACCATATTAGAGTAATTTTGCACCTTATAAGACTCACTTGCCACCATATATTGGTATAATTAACATGTTAACATCATAGACATCCAATCTGACATCCTTTAACCATCTCTTGGTACCAGTTTCATACGAGTCAATATTGGTCCACATTTAAGCTCTAATCAACCATGTAAGTCACTTTAAACCATATTAGAGTAATTTTGCACCTTATAAGACTCATTTTTAACCATATATTGGTACAATTAACATGTTAACATCATAACATACGAGTCAACTTTGGTGCACATTTTGGCCCTAATCAACCATGTAAGTCACTTTAAACCATATTAGAGTAATTCTGCACCTTATAAGACTCACTTCCCATCATATATTGGTATAATTAACAGGTTGACATCATAAACATGCAATTTGACATCCTTTCACCATCTCTTGGTACCACTTTCATACGAGTCAATTTTGGTCCACATTTATGCTCTAATCTACAATGTAAGTCACTTTAAACCATATTAGAGTAATTTTGCACCATATAAGACTGACTTTCAACCATATATTGGTACAATTTACATGGTAACATCATAAACATCCAATTTGACATCCTTTAGCCACCTCTTGGTACCACTTTCATACGAGTCAATTTTGGTCCAAATTTTGGCTCTAATCAAACATGTAAGTCAATTTACACCATATTATAGTGATTTTGCACCCTATAAGAGTCACTTTGAACCATATACCGGGACAATTAACATGTCAACATCATAACATCCAATTTGACATCATTTAACCATATCTTGGTAACTCTTTCATACGAGTCAATTTTGGTCCACATTTTGGCTCTAATCTACCATGTAAGTCACTTTACACCATATTATAGTAATTTTACATCTTATAAGACTAACTTGCCGCCATATATTGGTATAATTAACATGTTCACATAATAAACATCCAATTTGACATCGTTTAACCATCTCTTGGTACCACTTTCATACGAGTCAAATTTGGTCCATATTTTGGCTCTAATATACCATGTAAGTTACTTGAAACCATATTAGAGTAATTTTGCACCTTATAAGACTCATTTTCAACCATATATTTGTACAATTAACATATTAACATCATAAACATCCAATTTGACATCCTTTAACCACCTCTAGGTACCACTTTCATTCGAGTCAATATTGGTCCACATTTTGGCTCTAATCAACCATGTAAGTCACTTTAAACCATATTAGAGTAATTTTGCACCTTATAAGAGTAACTTGCCACCATATATTGGTAGAATTAATATGTTAACATCATAAACATCCAATTTGACATCCTTTAACCATCTCTTGGTAGCATTTTCATACGAGTTAATTTTGGTTCACATTTTGGCTATAATCTACCATTTAAGTCACTTTAAACCATATTAGAGTAAATTTGCACCTTATAAACTCATTTTCAACCATATATTGGTACAATTAACTATTTAACATCATAAACATCCAATTTGACATCCTTTAACCATCGCTTGGTACTAGTTTCATACGAGTCAATATTGGTCCACATTTTGGCTCTAATCAACCATGTAAGTCACTTTAAACCATATTAGAGTAATTCTGCACCTTATAAGACTAACTTGCCACCATAAATTGGTAAAATTAACATGTTAACATCATAAACATCCAATTTGACATCCTTTAACCATCTCTTGGTACCACTTTCATATGAGTCAATTTTGGTCCTCATTTTGGCTCTAATATACCATGTAAGTCACTTTACACCATATTAGAGTAATTTTGCACCTTATAAGACTCATTTTCAACCATATATTTGTACAATTAACATGTTAACATCATAAACATCCAATTTGACATCCTTTAACCACTTCTAGGTACCACTTTCATTCGAGTCAATATTGGTCCACATTTTGGCTCTAATCAACCATGTAAGCCACTTTAAACCATATTAGAGTAATTTTGCACCTTATAAGATTAACTTGCCACCATATATTGGTAGAATTAACATGTTAACATCATAAACATCCAATTTGACATCCTTTAACCACCTCTTGGTACCTCTTTCATACGAGTTAATTTTGGTCCACATTTTGGCTCTAATCAACCATGTAAGTCACTTTACACCATATTATAGTGATTTTGTACCCTATAAGAGTCACTTTGAACCATATACGGGTACAATTAATATGTTAACATCATAAACATCCAATTTGACATCTTTTAACCACCTCTTAGTACCACTTTCATATGAGTCAATAATGGTCCACATTTTTGCTCTAATCAACCATGTAAGTCACTTTAAACCATATTAGAGTAATTTTGCACCTTATAAGACTCATTTTCAACCATATATTTGTACAATTAACATGTTAATATCATAAACATCCAATTTGACATCCTTTCACCACCTCTAGGTACCATTTTCATACGAGTCAATATTGGTCAACATTTTGGCTCTAATCAACCATGTAAGCCACTTTAAACCATATTGGAGTAATTTTGCACCTTATAAGATTAACTTGCCACCATATATTGGTAGAATTAACAAGTTAACATCATAAACATCCAACTTGACATCATTTAACCATCTCTTGGTACCACTTTCATACGAGTCAATTTTGGTCCACATTTTGGCTCTAATCAATCATGTAAGTCAATTTACACCATATTATAGTGATTTTGCACCCTATAAGAGTCACTTTGAACCATATACTGGGACAATTAACATGTCAACATCATAACATCCAATTTGACATCATTTAACCGTATCTTGGTACCTCTTTCATACGAGTCAATTTTGGTCCACATTTTGGTCCACATTTTGGCACTAATCTACCATGTAAGTCACTTTAAACCATATTAGAGTAATTTTGCACCTTATAAGACTCATTTTCAACCATATATTTTTACAATTAACATGTTAACATAATAAACATCCAATTTGACATCCTTTAACCACTTATAGGTACCACTTTTATACGGGTCAATATTGGTCCACATTTTGGCTCTAATCAGCCATGTAAGTCACTTTAAACCATATTAGAGTAATTTTGCACCTTATAAGACTCATTTTCAACCATATATTGGTACAATTAACATGTTAACATCATAAACATCCAATTTGACATCCTTCAACCACCTCTTGGTACCACTTTCATATGAGTCAATTTTGGTCCACATTTTGGCTCTAATCAACCATGTAAGTCACTTTACACAATATTATAGTAATTTTGCACCTTATAAGACTAACTTGCCACCATATATTGGTATAATTAACATGTTGACATAATAAACATCCAATTTGACATCGTTTAACCATCTCTTGGTACCACTTTCATACGAGTCAAATTTGGTCCACATTTTGGCTCTAATATACCATGTAAGTCACTTTAAACCATATTAGAGTAATTTTGCACCTTATAAGACTCATTTTCAACCATATATTTGTACAATTAACATATTAACATCATAAAGATCCAATTTGACATCCTTTAACCACCTCTAGGTACCAATTTCATTCGAGTCAATATTGGTCCACATTTTGGCTCTAATCAACCATGTAAGTCACTTTAAACCATATTAGAGTAATTTTGCACCTTATAAGACTACCTTGCCACCATATATTGGTAGAATTAACATGTTAACATCATAAACATCCAATTTGACATCCTTTAACCATCTCTTTGTAGCACTTTCATACGAGTTAATTTTGGTCCACATTTTTGCTCTAATCTACCATTTAAGTCACTTTAAACCATATTAGAGTAAATTGCACCTTATAAAACTCATTTTCAACCATATATTGGTACAATTAACTATTTAACATCATAAACATCCAATTTGACATCCTTTAACCATCGCTTGGTACCAATTTCATACGAGTCAATATTGGTCCACATTTTGGCTCTAATCAACCATGTAAGTCACTTTAAACCATATTAGAGTAATTTTGCACCTTATAAGACTAACTTGCCACCATAAATTGGTAAAATTAACATGTTAACATCATAAACATCCAATTTGACATCCTTTAACCATCTCTTGGTACCACTTTCATACGAGTCAATTTTGGTCCACATTGTGGCTCTAATATACCATGTAAGTCACTTTACACCATATTAGAGTAATTTTGCACCTTATAAGACTCATTTTCAACCATATATTTGTAGAATTAACATGTTAACATCATAAACATCTAATTTGACATCCTTTAACCACCTCTAGGTACCACTTTCATACGAGTCAATATTGGTCCACATTTTAGCTCTAATCAACCATGTAAGCCACTTTCCCTGCCCTCTCCTGGAGCTGCAACATGCTTTCAGGGGGACGTTTTGCCAAGGACATCTTGAAAAACTCATCCCTAGTTCCTTGTTGCAGTGCTATTATTGCTACTTTATCATCAAGATCTGGGACTTTTAAAGCCTCCTTTGTGAAATGATTCAGGTAATCTCTCAAGAATTCCTTTGCTCCCTGCATAATACTCATAAGAGATGCTGAACTGATCTCATGGACTCTCCCACTGATGAACTGCTTAATAAAAGCCTGACTTAACTCTCTGAACGACCCAATAGAGTTTGGGGGCAAGCGACTGTACCATCTTTGAGCCATACCCGATAGGGTTGCAACAGCAGTGCATTAGAGAATGTCCTAACATGATTAGCGGGATCTTCCGTGCCATCATAGGCTTTGATGGTTGGCATCTTAAACTTCCTTGAGATATGGGCATTCATTATCTCTTCAGTGAAGGGCGGAGTAGGATCATCAGGATCTCCAAGGGGAAGAAGATTGCTTGGATCAGTTCTTGGGACAACAGCCCTTCTTTGTACCGGACCATCCAGGTCTATGACAGGAGGAAGATTTCTCCCCCTAGCAGGTATCTGGGGTCTGGTGGCCTGGTGCGCCTTCAAGTCGCGCCTCAGCCTTTGTATCTCAGCCTCATGAGCCCTGATCCTTTCCTGCACTTCTTGGGGATTCGCCCCTTGGGTGCTTTGAGGGCGTGTCTTCCATCGGCCATTGGCTCTTTGCCAGGACGCCTCCTTCTTGGGGCCACTTCATCATCCGAAGATTCGGAGTCTCTCTCAGTGTAAGGACCAGAAAATTCCCGATCCTCGGGGATGGGAGCTAAACCTCGTATATAGGGGGCGATTGCCCTCGTGCTTCACCTCGCCCAGCATGTCCACTTCCTCCAACCTCGGGGTAAAGGGGCATCCCATAAAGGGGGTTAGTAGTAACAACAGTTGAATATTTATACCCGACAGGTCGAGAATTCACAGGTATATGTACTTGTTGAACTTGAGGATTCGTACCTTGAATAGTCAGGGGAGTCGTCCCTTGTGGTTGAGGTTGAGTTGCCCCTATCTGGGCTTCCCCTTGAGTAGATGCATAAGTTGAGTGGGGAGGTATCTCCATGGTTGACGAAATCACCTGGGTTGTCCCCGATGTTGTTCCTTCTTCTAGAGCTCTAGTTGTTCTCCATGTTCTCGCCATGGTTGTTGTTGTGCGCCCCATGGTGGGCGCCAAATGTTATGGATTAAAAACTAATATATATAATTGCTGTATTTAGTACTAAGGAACGTGAGCTCAAGGCCTTTAATGGCTGCTCTCGTGTTTCGTAGCTTAACTCTGCCTTTACGAGATGCCTACGTATCTCTGTGTTTTAGAGAATCAAGCCAAAAAATGTAGTTCTGATTTGTGGGGTGAGGCCCCTTATATAGATGTGGGGGTCCTTGAATTGGACTTGGTATAGGAGACTTGGTGGGAAAGTCTCATAATTAGAATGGACTTTGGAGTCCTAGATAGTAGGAAACTGATTCCTTATCCTTTTAGGTCCCCTTGAGGCTAATCTGCAAGGATTTATATCCTTATCGGGACTCTTCTCAATAGCTGATTTTTCCCTTATTAATTAATTATGAAATTAATTAATAATAGACAGGGTTTTTGGGCCTTCTTTGTTTCATCTGGCCTGATCTGGTCTATCAGGCCTGATCAACATGTTAACCTTTCTGGTCTGAATATCATACATCTTCTTATTGGGCCTTGCAGCCCAAACTGTAATATTTAATTATGTAATCAGGATTTATTTATCCCTATCAAATCTAATGTATGAGGGTTTTAGGTTCCACTGGATATATTAAGGAACTATTTGTAGGGAGTATTCACAGAGATACGAGGAAAAGGGGTCAAACCTGTCACACCCCCAACTTAACAATACATAATATATAACTATTACAATATTTAAAAGAAAGTAAATATAACCGAATCCAAGATCTTACAGTTTAGGGTTTAGAACAGCCCAACACTACCATCTATTACAACTAGTTTTAATATCGAGTCCTCACACAAAACTATCTTTTATTCTACCTGAGCTCGGACATTCGCATCGGCATCACAAGTCTTACGTGATGTCTGCTTGAATCTAATCATAGCTGCTAGCTGTAATATCAGGGTAAAGCAAGGAGTGAGCCAAATGCTCAACAAGTGCTAAACAGTACGATACGAATCATAAATCGAGATATAAATTAAAGAATGACAATGCGAAGATATAACTAATAATAACAAGAGATGAAATTTTGGGTGATGGCATCATTTGCTTGAATCAAAACATTTTCAAAATCATAACTTAACCAGAATCATTTTATGACGCTACGGATTACAGCTGGTGATCAGCCGCGAAGTAATCCCGAACCTCGCTGGGTTCTAAAATATTAATGGGATCCCTAGGCAACTTTTAAGCCTATAACATAAGTGTGGAAGGGACTCGCGTCTCAGTCCAGATCCACCATTCAAAGAAAACATTTATCCCCCTTTGGGACTGAAAATCCACATTTTAATCATTTCAAAAACTGATGCCAATTTATAATAAAATATCTTAAATAGTAAGCATTTTTATCAAGGGATTATAGATCAACTTTGAAACACTGGGAATATGTCACCAAATTTCAGGGCCATGATCCACTAGACTTCACTATATTAGGGTAATTGAAAGGTTTCCATATTCAAGAACTTTGACAAGGAGATTTAGCAAGGCTCATGGATAATATGAAAGAGTAATGCCAAACTAGGCTTAAAGCAATGGTTTTCGACAAGGTACAAGTACTAGAACATCAAGAAGATAAGCTTCATGAATACTAGGGGTGTTAAGTTATGAAGAAATGATTTTTAGCTCAAGGTATATCAGGATTGTCAATCTTCAGGGTAAGAAAAAGGGTTATCAATCAATTAAGAACAACTTTGAAGAATATCTGGCTTTTAGGTATCAAGGAAAAGTTTCTATTGGGTTTCAAGCATCAGGGTGAGATGTCAATATTTTAGGAATCAATAGCATGTTAATCAAGAGGATCAATCTATTATTATATCAAGTCTTTATCTTATCATGACATTCCGATTACTTTGATATACTAGCGTGATATGACTGTTGCAATATCAATAAGTACTTGAGGGTTCATGGCATTTCTATATAATACAAAGATAGATTTAAGTATCGCTCAGTTCAAGTATATCAAGATTACTCAGGATACTCGCATCAATATATGAACTAATTAACACACATTTGCAGTGTAAACGAAAAACAGGTTGAATCACTTGCCTTGAGAAAGGCTTGTCTGGTCTGGCTGGTAGGAGCAACTGGAAGCTTTACTCGACCTTTATGGCAAGTTTACCCTCGTCTCGAGATCCTACATAAATAATAATAACCTCATTATAATATATTCTCACCAACTCAACCTATTTACAACCCGAAATTAAACACAAATGGCACTTAGGCCTATATGCACTCAATTTATAATCACCTTATAAATACCATAGTCCACATAGCCACATATACTCACATATCATATTTTAATATCAAATAATATCACACACACCATAATGCAACACTAGGCTTGGATGATCTCGATCCCCAACTTAAGTCACTTGATCGCTAAAATAGACAAAGTCTCCAAATTTTGGCTTCCTAACTCGATGTGCCTTTACTAAACTATCCAAAACCTATTGACCCTCACTTGGGCCTTTAACTCTAATGGCTTTATACTATCTTGGAACCATAGTGGTCAACCTAGGTCTCACTCATAAGTGCTCTAAAACTATATGGTAAGTGAAAGTGCTCACTGGAGTAAATTTCAGAATGACATCTATGGTTTTTTGAGTGCATTAGACACTCTTAAACTACAAGTTTACCTCCAAAACTTCTAAACTAGACTCTTCTGACCATAAGGCATCTCCCAAACTTGATGTGGCTCAAGGGCCTAGTTTGGGCCTCCTTGGGCCTAAGCTTAAAGTCCATGGTTCCCTTATTTTTCTGGGCAGAAAACGCCCTGACTTGAACTAACTTGCGACACATGGTTCTAACTCAAATCCTATGAACTATGGTTGGAAAAACTCCTCTGATACTCCCTCTAACTAAGGCCCAACAGGGCCTAATGAGGGCCTACCCGTGACATGGTCAAAACTTCCTATTTCTAGGTTGCAACAAAACTGTCCCCTGCTGGATAGATTTTGTGATTCCACTCGTGCACCTAACCAAACGACTTATAAACCTCCAACAAACACCTAAACCTTTTATATACTCCTAGTGCTAGCTTCTGGTGGATTGGGCCTCAAAGTGCACAACAATGACATGGTCAAAACTCACTCTAAACCTCATGGTACCAAACTGATTTTCTGCAGAAACTAAGACTCTCCTTTCTCCAAGGTTCTCACTTAACAAACCCAACCACCAACAACTAAAATACCCAAACCATAACTTAACTATGGTGATCTACTGAACTAACTCCCTTACACTCAAAATAGGCTTAGTGTAGATCATCCTTACTTAAGGTGCAACATAGCAAAACAAAGGAAATCACATTACACAAATTACAAGTCATCAAGTTTTTAAGGACAACAACTTTAACTTTCATGATAAATATAAATGAAATAACATCACATTTTAAGAAGCACAATTCTTAATTAATATCTTAACTTAACTAAAATTAAGGTTTACTAACAAAATATCAATCCGAATGATCAAGAACTTCCAAAATTTAAGAGAAATCTCCATGCATGCATGACTTCGAGTCTTACAAACCAAAACAACATGCTTTCCAAATAAATTTTCATTTTAATTCAACATGAAAGCCTATCATGGATTATATCTAAATGACCACCTAGCATGCAAAGGTTTTTACCAAGATTTCACTAAGATTTTCATGTTATTATCACAAAAACACACAAAATGAAACAAAGCAACCAAAGCACCATCCATTCGGCTCCTATCAAGTCATGGCCGAATGGATTAGGGTGAAAACAACATTTGCATAAGTGCAACACACTCATGTCTAGCCATTCTCAGCCCTATGATACTATAACTCATGGTGAAAGCCTTGAATTCACAAGAATCAAGGATATTCACTTTGAGTTCAACAAAAACACCACCATGCAAAGTCAACACATAAGTTTTCTACTCTAAACTCTAGAGATATACATGAACAACATGTAGGGAGTAAGATTACTTGATTATAGGATGATTGTTTGAGTGAAAAATGAAAAAAGAAGGGAATGGGGGCCTCGGTTTTAGAAGGGCCGAGAGGGAGGGAGAGAAAGCCGAGAGGGAGGGAGGAGAAGAAGAGGAGAGTGAAGTGGTGGGGTGAAAGTGATGTGGTGATCACTCTTTGATTTGCTTTTATGTCTTTGATTTGACTATAATATGAGTGGGTTTGGGAAATGACAAGAGTAACCTTCTAGCTAGAGTTAGGCTATCTTGCATGCAAGGTCAAGGAGGTAATTTGGCTAATAAATCATGAGTTAGTGGGTTTAGAAATGTCTTCTTTGTCCTTGAAGAGAATAGAAGGGTGGTTTGCATGCAAGGGCTTCCTTGTAATTTGCTAATTATTACAACTAAAATTTGTAAAGATTTATTTTTATAAAATAAAATACAAGTTCAAAAATTATAAAATTTATACCATAAAATAACTTGGATTTTCAGAAATTTTATAAAATCACTTTCGAAATTTGTGAACAAAATAACTTTTATAAGAAAATTTCTCCAAGGTTTAGAATATTCCTTATAAATCAAAAATAAAAGAAATAAATAAACTTTTGCTTTGAAAAATCATATACTACATAAAGCAAATTTAAAATGCAGAAATTTTCATTCACACAAACGTACAATAATTGAATATATTTGCATTCGGCTTTAATATTATACCAAATTCACAAATAATATTACACGAAAATGCCGGTCGTAACAAATTCAAGTATGGAAGCGATTAACTAAGTTCAAGATCCAATTATTGAGTGATGTAGGGACTAGTCATTGTTTTTAAATGATAATCATACTTTCGCAGGGTGTTCAATCACAAGAAACAGAATTATAAAGAATAGTTGAGAGTTCACTTTCCTGAACTACGCTTACTGAGTACTTGAATGGGATCGTCTAAGGGCTCATTTCCTGGCCTCCTACTTGAACCTATAATAAATAGTTCCTCGTCACAACTTTTGCTAACTACCCTTTTGCGTACATTATATATACACACACATATAAATATATATACACTTAACACACTTAATTTCAAGTGATATATGCTTCATATAATCCACATAACACGTAATCATGGCAATATGACATTTTATTAATAGTACATACTTATACTCTATTCACTATTTTATATCCTTATGCACATGACCAAGTAACACACAAAAATTATGATTAATACTATTACTCTTCTTTTACATACCACAACTTATCCTAAAAGTATTAAGGCACACTTAGGCCTCACTCACAATGACTCACAAAACTAATGCATGTTCTAAACTCTTCCCGGATGCACGTCTTGGCACCACTTGTGTGCCTTGGCACAAATATACATTTCTACCTTGGGCCTTCACTTAATTATGAATTATACAGACTCTTATGACATAATGCAACTCCCAAACTTGACTTGACATCAAGGCCTCACTCATAAATCACTTAAACACAATGCATTCCTCATAGGCTTCCTAATGCAACTCTTATGGTGACTCTCAGGTGTTTTGGTGGAAATGAGGTATCTCCACCTTGGGCTTTCACTTCAAACCAACTCTCTGAGGTTCCTAAGACTCTAAAATAACTCTTAGAGTTGGAATGACTCAAAAACCTCACTTGGGCCTCCCTAGGCCTCAAGTGGAAGTTGACATAAATTTGTCTTCCCTGGTTTCCAAACTGCCTTATTTTTACCAACTTAAAACTCACTTAAGTTGTTCAATTATTGATTTTAATAACTTTTAAGCTTCCTAAGATATCTTTATACTATTATAAACCAAGTCCCAATGAATAATTATCCTAAAACATGGTTATAATGGGTCAAATATGGACTTGTACCAAATCTGCCCTGTTCTTAGTTCCTCTCAGTTTTGTGCTTGTGCACCTAACCAAATGCATGATTCTACCCAATCCAAAGCTTCTGTACTCAAGTACATACCAAGTACTAACTCCACTGAACTTGGTCCTAACAAGGCCTCACAAATGCATACCTAAAATGACCTACACTTCTAGTACAAAAATCTGTCCAAATAGGACTAATGCATCCCTTCCACCTTAACTCCCTTCTTAACCATCAAAACTAATAAATCAACCAAAAACAAAACCTAATGTCATGCTAACACCTACTGACCTATAGTGCACAAAGTTGAATTACAAATTTATTTAACAAGCAATCAAATATAAGGACATGCAAAGTAACACCTACAAGATAAGCCATTGCTTAGTCATTTTTAAAGCAATAATTCGAACTACACATGCATGGAAACATCATGAAACCTACTGATTTTATGCTCCTATCATCATATACATTTTAAACTATCATTTAATCAAGAGAAACATGGCATGCAACTCACAAAAATCAAGTATCAAGAAGTTGAAAGATCAACTACAATACTATTATCATGATCTTGGATTTTAAGCCAAAAACTCGAGTTATATAGTTGGGTTAAATACTTGATCCCTACTGATTTTAATCTCCTCTAGCCATGAAATAATTAATGTATCATTTTAACATAAAATTTGTGGCATGCATCTCATAAAAATCAAGTATCAAAACCCATAGCAAGCAAGTATGGTTCCTAGTCTAAAAATACTTGTAAATCAACATGCAAAGGCAAATCTCAACATGCAAGGGCTATAATTAACATGCAAGTCTTAAAAATTAATATAATTGAAGATATGCATAGCATTCAAGAGTTTAAACATCATATCTCATCATTTTTGAAGCAAAATGGTTTATAAGCAACATGCAAAGTCACTTTCATAGAAATTTTTAAAGAATCAACCATATACATTCGGCTCTTTTAATAAATCATTGCCAAATGCTATGAACAATATTATGACTTGGAATATTGAAGTAAAAATACTCCTCCAAGATCATATCAAGTACATATCTTTAAGCCCTTACAATTTTAGTCCTTAAATCCATGAGAATTCAAGGCCTAAATCTTGGCTATAAAAACACATCAACGCATAGTTAAACATACCTTTGATGAGCTAAATATTCAAGTATAAAGGTGAGAATATGAGGGAACTAGATCCTTGATCAAAGTGTTTAAAAAGGAAAGAAAAAAAATGAAAGAAGAGGGGGTGGGGAGGCTTCGGCCGAGAGGGAGGAAAAAGGGGAGGGAGAGAGTGAAGTGGTGTGCAAAATGTGAGAATGTGACTTGTTTTTTGGATTTTTTTGTGTTAAAATGGTAGTGGAATGGAGAAATGACTCATATGCCCTTTTTATAAGCTTAAACACCATGCAAGGGCACATAGGTATTTTACTTGGTCAAAATGAGTGGGTGGGGTTGGAAATGGCAATCCTATCCTTGGTCTCTTTTATAAAGAATTTTGCATGCAAAGGCACATTAGTAATCTAGTAATCATTTTTCTAGAATTAAAAATATGCTTAAAAAGAATGAATTTTAATAAATAAAGTACAATTCCATAAATCACAAAAATTATACCATAATTTACTTTAAAATTTTAGAAATTTTATAAGAATATATTCAAGAAATTTAAATAAAAATAATTTTCAAAAAAATTTTCTTTATAATAATACTTCTATAACAAACCACATAAAAATATAATTTAATTAGATTTTAATGCAAATAAAGCTTTAAAAATTTAATCTAGCATTATACCAATTTATCTATTCGTCTAAGCACAGAATTTCCATATCCAAATATTTGTACGAAGATTCGAATCGTCTCGAAGAAAAATATATTCGTATGTACTTACTGCACATAATCACTGGAAAACAATATTTAGAAACTTATGTACTCACAGTAATGCACAGAAATACCACATCATAGATTTATAATATCATAATATTTACAGTCGTTACAACCTTCCCCCTTTAAGGATTCTGTCCCCAGAATCTAAGCAAACACATAAGGATACTTATCTATCATATCACTTTCTAATTCCCATGTTGACTCTTCAACTTTGGGATTTCTCCATAAAACTTTAACTAAAGGAACTATCTTTTTCCTTAACACTTTATCCTTTCTATCTAGAATGCTAACAGGTTGTTCGACATAAGATAAGTTTGGCTCAATCTCCACTGGTTCATTCTCTATGATACATTTGGTGTCGGGGTTGAACTTCTTAAGCAATAATACATGAAAAACGTTGTGAATGTGCTGCATTTGAGGTGGTAAAGCCAACTCGTACGCCACTTTTCCAACTTTACCCAAAATCTCAAAAGGTCTGACTAATCTTGCACTCAACTTTCCTTTCTTTCCAAATCTAGTTATCCCTTTCCATGGCGACACTTTCAACAGAACGGTTTCTCCCATTTCATACTCTACATTCTTTCTGCGCGGATCAGCATACTTTCGTTGTCTATCCTGAGTTGCGATCAATCGATTTCGAATCAAATCTACCGCTTATTTCATTTTCTGAATCAATTCGGGGCCAATTACCTTTCGCTCTCCGACTTCATCCGAACATATGGGTGATCTACACTTTCTTCCATAAAGAGCTTCGTACGGGGGCATTCCAATACTGGCATGAAAGCTATTGTTATACGAAAACTCTACTAAAGGTAGGTGATCGTCCCAATTTCCTTTAAAGTCTAAGGCACAAGATCTCAACATGTCTTCTATGGTCTGGATCGTGTGCTCACTCTGTCCATCCGTCTGTGGGTGATAGGCAGTGCTCATCTTGAGTCGAGTTCCCAAATGTTCTTGGAATTGCTTCCAAAATCTAGAGTTAAAACGAGGGTCTCTATCCGACACAATGGATACTGGAACTCCATGGCGAGTAACAATTTCCTTAAGATACATATGAATCAACTTGTCCATTGAGAATCTCTCGTTAATCGGTAGAAAATGAGCTGACTTGGTCAATCGATCGATTATTACCCAAATAGCGTCATGATTAGATTTTGTCCTTGGTAATCCAACTATAAAGTCCATTGCAATGTGCTCCCACTTCCATTCAGGTATTTCTAAGGCCTGAATTAGTCCACTCGGTCTCTAATGTTCGGCTTTTACCCTTTGACACGTGTAATACTTACTAATCCATTGAGCAATCTGCTTCTTCATATCTGGCCACCAAAAGTTCTGTTTCAAATCTTAATACATTTTTGTGCTTCCTGGGTGAATAGTAAATTCTGAGTTGTGAGCATCCTTCAAAATCTCGTTCTTCAATTCTTCCACATTCGGTACCCAAATTCTTGATGAAAATCTTAGAATTCCTTGGTTCTCTTTTTGAGTACAAATCTCTTCTCCAGTCAACTCATTCATCCTTTGATTCATTACTTCTTCTTGACACTTCTTGATCTTTCCTAATAATTATTGTTGAAAAGTCAACGTACAAATCATTTCTGTAGGTGCACTTGGAGCTCGAATCTCAATTTCAATCTTCTTAAATTCCTTTGATAATTGTTGGGCCATGGTCAACATATTCAGTCTCTCCTTGCGACTCAAAGCATCTGCTACTACGTTCACTTTTCCGGGATGATAATTGATTGTGCAATCGTAGTCCTTAATCAACTCCAAACATCTTCGTTGCCTCATGTTTAATTCCTTCTGAGTGAAAATGTACTTCAGGCTCTTGTGATCCGTATATATCTCGCATTTCTCTCCATAAAGGTTGTTAGTCCCTTAACAATATAGCAAGAATTACAGAAGGGGGGGGGGTTGAATGGAATTCTTTATCTTTTTCTTGAAATAAAAATGTTCAACTCGATTATAGATATATCTGTTTTGATTAGCACAATGCGGAATATAAACTTTAATGAATCAAAACAAGAGTAATTAAAAACAAGAGTCTTTAAAAACTTTCTAGTGGATTTGAATAATTCCACCAGAGATATATATTAATATATCGAGAGAACTCTGTGTGCAGAAATGCTCACAGCTGCTTTTACAAGATAGAACAACTAAGAACACAGGAAATGCTAAAGATAGTGCTTACAAAGATTTCTCTGTGTTTGTTTCTAAGCTCACTTAGTTTTCTTAGTTGTTTTATATTTGCTACTCTCTTGGTTTATATATATTACCAAGATTACAAAGTCAAAAGAACTGAATAAATATAAAATCTAACAGTCTTGATCTTTGCTGCTTTTCGTCCTTTATTACCCAGTTAATGGGCTTCCACAGTGTTTGTATCCAATCTCGACGGCTATGTATCAGCTTTCACTGTTCAACTGATGTTTGAATCTTGATATTATCATCCGTCGACTTTCAGATCATCCGTCGATGACTTACTTGATCATCCGTCGACTGCTATTTTGAACATCCGTTGAAAGTCATTTGATCATCCATCGAAGCTTTGTTAAGCATCCGTTGATAGCTATTTTGGCACTTGACTTCATTTCACTTATACAGAATTACAAGACATTGCTTATATACAGTTAATCAACCTATTCTGCATCTCTAGTTAAAGTCAACATGACTTATATGCTACTACAGATTCTATACAAAGGTGCATACAACACTGTGCTACAAACTTATCATTATATAAGCTACTCACTCGATGGATAATATATTACTCATCCGTCGGTACTCAAACTGAGTTATCCGTCGGGACTATAATTCTTATCCGTCGAGTGCTACATTATTTCACTAAGTAAAATCTACTTAGATGTTTTGTTTAGGTAATCATCAAGTGCACAAAATATTCACAACAATCTCCCCCAATTTATGTCTACTGGAATTGTAGCCATAAATTAAGAGACACTTGATGATAACAAAACATCCTAAACATATATCTTTAAAGATCAGTAGATAAAACTGAAAGTGCTTCAATTTAAACAAGGTATACAAGGTTTGGCTCACAGTCAATTCAAGATGCTCCTCTAGCCTGAGCCGATTTTTCTAGTTTCTTGAAGGTCTGAATCTTCTTCCAAGCTTTCTGTTGTTTTCTTCAATTTGATTCTGGAGCTGTCTGTGGAATTCTAATTCATCAGATTCTGAGAGATCTAACATTTCTTGCATTTCCAAAAGAGTCTCATTGCTAGAGATACTCAATTGGTCTTCTAGTCTGAAGAATCTTCTCACACCCTTGTCATCCATGAATTCCATCAGCCAGTAGGGCCTTAGATGCACTCTTCTCCCTGTGTATGGGATGATAAGAGTTTTGGGTAGTGCATCTTTGGCTCTAACACTCCTTAGCTCTTCAATCTTCTTCAATACTAATCTTCTTGCAGTTACATTAAACCCAAAGTTTTTCTTGAAGGATGAATAGACTTTGATCAACACAGCTTGGCTTTCTTGAAGTATCCTGTGAAGAGGCCACTGAATCTCCCTTCCTCCTTTGTATTTGAATACCAACCTTTCAGGTAGGTTTCTGTATGCATCAATTGCCCTTACCTCATCCAGCTCCTCCAGATAAAGGTTTAGGTCTGAAAATTCCTTGATGTCACACAAGTACAAGTAGTCTTCCTTGTTGATCTTGGGTTGAGCTTTGACTACTGCCTTGGATTTGAGAGGTGACAGCTTCACTTTCTTGACTGCCCTTGATTTTGTCCTTCTTGGCTTGGTGAGAATTGGCAAGTTGAAGTCAGGAATTGGTAATTTATCCCACTCTATTGGCTCATCCTTTGGCACAATAGGCTCTCCATGTATGTTCCTGTAGAGGTCTACCACCCTTATGTCTTCAAATACCACAGAGGGCTTTGATGCTTGAGTTTCAGCTTTAGTGGATTCCATTGGAAATTGATCTTCCAATTCCTTGTTAACAATATCCAACTTTCTTTTTGTTCTTTTAGCCAATTCTTTCTTTCTTGGAGATTTCTTCTGTTCTTCAATCTTCTTCTTTGATCCAGTAGCTTGAGTTGGTTGAGAGGGAATTTGTTGAGAAGAGTTCACAGCCTGTAGCTTGGTCAAGATAGCAAACTGTTCTTTCTTTTGTTTAGACTTCTTTGCATCTAGAGCAGCTTGCCTCTTTTCCTGCTTCAATCTGGCTTTTTCTTCTTCCTTTGCTTGAGCAAATTGTGGATGTCCAGCTACCACACAAATTTCCTTCCCATTTCTGAATATCTTTGCAATTCTGTCTCTTGAGGCTGAATCAGCTGGATCTTTGTAGAGAAGAACAGATCTTGACAGAAGCTTCTTTTCATCAGGCTTGGGTGTCTCATACATAGTATCCATAGGGTTCTTCAAAGATGACTTTGGATAGTTTGCCCTTGGTTTAAGAATCATCTCAGCCTTTGTAGTCTTGATGCAGGAAGATTGTCCTTTCTCCAAATAGTTCATGCTCATCTCATTCACATTGATTGGCTTGACATGAGAGTGATGGATTGCTGACTGATCTGGTTCCTTGACTAATTGAAACTTTCTCTGTATTTCCTCATCAATCTTTTTCCAGTTGATCAGAGTCAACTCTTCTTTATCAGCATCTTTC
This sequence comes from Apium graveolens, assembly GCF_009905375.1. Classification (NCBI taxonomy): domain Eukaryota; kingdom Viridiplantae; phylum Streptophyta; class Magnoliopsida; order Apiales; family Apiaceae; genus Apium; species Apium graveolens. Next base: position 183,821 of record NW_027418759.1, read on the forward strand.
AAACTTGCTGCTGCTGCATTTATAAGATCTATACCATCTGTAACTGGTGGCTTGGAGATAGTAATTGAAGGTACAATTACTTTGCTGATTTGAACTACAATGTTCTCCCCCTTAGTTGGTCCTTTCTCCCCCTTACTTGATTCTCTCTCCCCCTTTTTGTTATCATCAAGTGAAGGAGTTAGGCCTTGTGCTTTAGCCAGTTGCATGAGAAGATTTGTCTGAGTCTGTTGATTTTGAAGAAGTAGGGCCACTGAATTCTCAATAACTTGAACTCTGGTCTCCAGCTTGACTATCTTCTTTTTAGAATCTGATTCTCTTCTCAACCTTTGTAATAAATCATACATGGTATCATATGGCATTAGTGAATCCAGTTTCTCAGAGTTGTATGTCTTTAAGTCAGCTATCTCCTTTTTCAATTCATCCACACTGATATTCTGTCTGGAGTGTTGGATCTTCATTATGTGCAAGGAGTCTAGATGAGCTTTAAGAACAGCCTTGGTACCAGCATCTGAAACTTCCTGAAGGGCTTGCTGAATAGCTGTTACTTGTCTTACCAAAGACACCTCAAATTGTCCTGGTGTAAAGTCCTTTGCTCATGCCCATTCAGGTAAACTTAAAGCAGAACTTTGGCCTTCATCTCCCCCTAAGTTCATGCTTCCATTCAAAGAACTAGAGTCATCATCATCAGAATTTACTCCAAATTCTTCAGATGGCTCTCCACCTTGAGGAGGCATCCTGTTGACAGCAGCTTTATCTCTTTGAAGAGATTCTGTGGTGTGCACTAAGTGTGAAGTCTGCTCTGCCTCCATATTGCCCTGAGCAGCCAACAGTTGATAGGCTGAAACAGGGTGAGTAAAAGTGTCAGCATCCAAGGAAATGTTATCAATTACAGCTTTGTAATGTTGCTGAAATTGTCTTTCCTTTTCAGCATCATCTACAATCATTGACTCACTAGCAATGGCTGGCTCCATCCTTATTGCTCCAGTACCTGATTTTCTCTCATGTTCTCTCTTTTGTTGCATCAGGGTCTCACCCTGGCTCCCCACCCTCACACCCTCACCTTCACCTACTAAGGTGGGACTCCTCTCACTCACTTTTGCCAATCCTGAATGAATGGATTGCTGAGATTCACTCTTTTCCTCTCCTTTTGCCTGGGAGCAACCCAGCTTCTCACTCAATACACTCTCCTCTCTCAGTCCTAAGAGTGATTGTATTACCACCAAATCTTCTGCACTTGAAATTATTGAAGTTTGAAGTTGTGCAGAGACACTCGACGGATAAATGATATCCGTCGGGTGAGTGGTAAAGCTATCCGACGGATAACTGCTGTCAAGCTTATCCGTCGGGATACAATCACTACTCGACGGATGAGCAATATCCATCGAGATAGTAGAAATGAATGAGGTGGGAAGAGAAACTATTGTTGACTCTGTGTTGATTGAAGTTATTTGAGGCACAGATGTCACAATAGAATCAGAAAGAATTGGCAAGTGAGCCAACAAATCATCTAAAAGATGATGCTCACTTGCACTAGATTTTGGCTTCCCCAACAGAGTTAAAGAAGGGGAATCAGGAATTGAAGTGTTTATCATGTCCACTTCCAGTGAGTTGGTTGGTGAGTATTGTGTTTCAGTGGCTTCTATCAAGAGAGATTTTGGCTGTGACTCCACATTTATTGGAGCCCCATCAATCTGAATTTGAGAAGGTGCAGGGACTGTGTCTTTAGCACCAGTTTGCACTAAGTGTGTGTCCTGTGCATCCCCAGTTGTTTTGGATTTCTTCTTTCTAGTGTAAGTTTGGTGTAGGCTTGTATCCCTAACCCTCTTGGCCTGTGCTCTTGGATGAGAGCTTTGTTCAATAGCCACATCCTTTTGGGAGGATGCATCTAGAAGTGAGCTTCTGTCCTTTTTAAGCACTGCAGTTTGTTGGGAAACTGCAGTGTGGCTAGGCTGGGACTCACTTATCTCTCCAACCTTATCCTTGGGGTTTCTTTGATGTTCACCCCTTCCCTCACCTATCTTACCCTCCTTCACACTCCCCTCTTTGTGTTTGGTAGAATTTTCAACTGGTACCTTTTGAGAGATACCAGAGGGGTTTTCTTTGATTTGGATTTAAGAATTGCAGTTGTTTTGGCAGCTTTGGTAGGCAACTGTTTGGTCATTGTCACAGTTGCCATAGCTATGCCTGAAGTCAAAGAAATAGAAGGGTTTGGAATAGTTGAGAGTGTAGATGAACTTACCTCACTTACCTGAGGTGCCAGCATTACAGGAAAATAGAACATTGGCACATCCTTGTGATGGTTGGCTCTGTTCAGATCTGCAATGATTCTTCTCTCTTGAATCCAACACGCTAATTTCTTGGTTGGGTTCTCAAGTACAATCTCTTCACAAAGATGGTTAGCCAAAAGCATAAAAAATCTAGCATAGTAAATATTCTTTCCTCTTTTGGCTGAGTCACCTAGTTTATAACCTAACTCATACACAACCAGATCACTTAAGTTGTAATATTTGTCTGTAACTAGCATGTATAGCATGTTAAGCATGGAAATGTTCACAGAATCAAAATTACTGATTTTTTCAGAAAAGACCTTAGTTACTACATCACACAAGTAACTTCATTCCTTCCTAAGACCTAGTCTTCTAATTTCACTTAGTTTTGCAGTAGGAAGTGCATAATGAATGGAATTTAGCATATTGACAATATCAGTGTCAGTGTGTGGTGCAGTAACATTGTTATTAGGAATCTTGAAACATGCTTTTATGACATCACTATTGATACAGAAAACATTACCTTTGATGGTCAGAGTGATGGTTTTGTCAGTAGAGTTGTAGATTGTTGTTGTCCACATCTCCTCAACAACTTCACAATAAATTGTGGGTGATTCCAGCATAGCAAAACTTAACTTGCAGTTCTTCACGAAGTCCATCATCTTATGATAGTCTTCAGATTGCTGAATCCCCTTATTGAGCAAGGCAGTAAAGTTGTTCTTCTCATAGATGAACCCAGTCTGTGACATGATCTTTACTACGGGTGCCATTGTTAGGGAAGAAAAGCTTGAAGAGAAAGAGGATTTTTGCTTGAGAGAGAATGAAATAAGACAGTTGAATTTGAGAATGATAAAAGAAAATGATTAAAATGAAATAGGCTTTTATACTTTGCTCAAACTCAACGGATAAAAATAATAAAGAGAAATAAATTACCCAATAGAAACTGCCTAAAATTACTGTTTTAAAATAAACTTTAAAAATTCCATCCATTATCCGTCGTGTAATGCTTATAAACTGTAAGTATACTCGATGGATAATGTTCAGGGAATTAACGGTTAAGATTTAGACACTTCGACGGATGAGGATAAAATATTATCCGTCGAGCTTTAAAATATTCCAGAAAAGTAATTGATTTTTATTTACAATTTGTATATCGACGGATGACTCAACCCGATGGATAATGGTCATCCGTCGAGAGACAAATTTTGACTCAGCCAAAATTTCATCCAAGACTAAAAATCAACTAAATTTATGGCTTCTTTTCAACTTGCAAGAATAATTCAGATAAATTCAAGAGTAATTAAGCATACCTAACTCACTTACCAACCTAGAAAAGGTGGATTCATCCAGTGGCTTGGTAAAAATATCTGCAAGTTGCTTCTCACTTGGAACAAAATGTAACTCTACAATACCATTCATTACATGTTCCCTTATGAAATGGTACTTGATGTCTATATGCTTTGTCCTTGAATGTTGCACTGGATTTTCAGTGATGGCAATTGCACTTGTGTTGTCACAGAAAATAGGAATCCTTTCAACTTGCAAACCATAGTCTAGCAATTGATTTCTCATCCATAAAATCTGTGCACAGCAACTGCCAGCAGCAATATATTCAGCTTCAGCTGTAGAAGTAGAAACTGAATTTTGCTTTTTACTGAACCAGGACACAAGCTTGTTTCCTAAAAATTGACAGGTTCCTGTTGTGCTTTTTCTATCAATTCTGTAACCTGCATAATCTGCATCTGAATAACCAGTTAGATCAAAACCAGAATCTCTAGGATACCAAATGCCAAGGTTTGGTGTTCCTTTGAGATATCTGAAAATTCTTTTAATAGCTATCAAATGAGACTCTCTAGGATCAGCCTGAAATCTAGCACACAAACATGTAGCAAACATTATATCTGGCCTACTGGCTATTAAGTACAGAAGTGAGCCAACCATGCCTCTATAACTTAAAATATCCACAGACTTTTCAGTAGTGTTTAGTTCAAGCTTAGTTGCAGTGGCCATGGGAGTTTTTGCAGATGTGCAATCCATCAGATCAAACTTCTTTAAAAGATTAAAAATATATTTAGTTTGACTAATGAATATTCCATTACTAACTTGCTTAACTTGTAAACCAAGAAAGTAAGTTAGTTCTCCCATCATACTCATTTCATACTTGCTTTGCATCAGTTTGGCAAACTTTTTACAAACTTTTTCATCTGTAGAGCCAAAAATAATATCATCTACATAAATTTGAACAAGTATGCTAGAGCCATTCACATTTCTGAAAAATAAAGTTTTATCTACAGTACCTCTTGTGAAGTGATTTTCCAAAAGGAACTTTGATAAAGTGTCATACCAGGCTCTAGGTGCTTGCTTCAGTCCATAAAGTGCTTTCAATAGATAGTAGACATACTCTGGGAAATTTGGATCTTCAAAGCCAGGAGGTTGACTTACATACACTTCTTCCTCCAAATCTCCATTCAGAAAGGCACTTTTGACATCCATTGATAGACCTTGAAATTGGCATGGGCTGCATAGGCTAACAAGATTCTGATGGCTTCAAGTCTTGCAACAGGAGCAAATGTTTCATCAAAATCTATCACTTCTTGCTGACAATAGCCTTTAGCAACCAATCTTACTTTGTTCCTTACTACTATGCCATTTTCATCCATCTTGTTTCTGAATACCCATTTGGTGTCTATTGGATTCTTTCCTTTAGGCTTGGGTACCAGCTTCCATACTTTATTCCTTTCAAATTGGTTTAGCTCCTCCTGCATAGCTAAAATCCAATCAGGATCTAATAAGGCTTCTTCTACCTTCTTTGGTTCTTCCTTAGACAGGAAGCTGCTGTATAGACATTCTTCTTGAGTTGCTCTCCTGGTTTGAACTCTGGAAGAAACATCACCAATAATCAGTTCAAAGGGGTGATCTTTTGTCCATTTTCTTGGTTGAGGTAGATTAGCCCTAGATGAAGAGACCTCAATGTTAGTCTTGATGTGTGATTGAGTTTTGATTGCTAGAAACTCCCCCTGAGTTTGTGGATCTTGATTTGAAATTGGGGTGCTTTCCATGGGTGATCTGCCTTGACTTCCTGCTCCTTTTGATAACCCGACGGATGGTGAATTTTGAGTACCGACGGATGAGGCAGATTATCTTCCGACGGATAATACAGATTGCCTTCCGATGGATGAAGCATTATATAACTCGACGGATGTTGAGTTTTGTGCTTCATTTGTAGTAAATTTGTCTGCATTATCGTTAGACACTGTTTCTTGATCACTTTCATCATCACTTTCTTCACTGACCATCTCAACATTGTCGAATTTGAGGCTCTCATGGTAATCTCCATCTTTTAGTCCTTCAATCTTTTTATCATCAAACACAATATGTATAGATTCAACAACAATGTTGGTTCTTAGATTGTAGACTCTATATGCTTTACCAACAGCATATCCAACAAAAATTCCTTCATCTGCTTTAGCATCAAACTTCCCATTTTGATCAGTTTGATTTCTCAGAATATAGCATTTACAGCCAAAGACTATGAAGAAAGTTCAGAGTTGGCTTCTTGTTCTTGAACAATTGATAAGGTGTCTTGCATTTTGCTTGATTAATCAGAGAGATGTTCTAAGTGTAGCATGCAGTGTTGACAGCTTCAGCCCAGAAATATGTTGGTAATTTTGATTCTTCAAGCATTGTCCATGCAGCTTCAATAAGAGATCTATTCTTTCTTTCCACTACTCCATTCTGTTGTGGAGTCCTTGCTGCTTGAAAACTCATATAGGATCCCATTTTCCTCACAGAATGCTCTCATGACATAGTTCTTGAACTCAGTTCCATTGTCACTCCTGATTCTTCTAACTTTGAAATCAGGATGATTGTTAACTTGCCTTATGTGATTGATGATGATTTCACTAGCTTCATCTTTGGACTTTAGGAAATAGGTCCAAGAGAACTTTGAGAAATCATCTACAATTACTAGGCAAAATCTTTTCTTTGAGATTGACAAAACATTGACTGGTCCTAAACAAATCCATGTGAAGCAGTTGCAGAGGTTCTTCAATTGCTGAATCAAGTTTCTTCCTGAATGATGCTTTAATTTGCTTCCCTTTTTGGCAGGCATCACACAGTCCATCCTTTGTAAACTCTACCAGAGGAATGCCTCTAACTAGCTCTTTCTTTACCAGCTCATTCATGGTCTTGAAGTTCAAATGGGATAGCTTCTTGTGCCATAGCCAACTTTCATCTTGACTTGCTTTACTGAGAAGACAAGTTACAGATTCTGCTTTATTTGAGTTGAAGTCAGCTAGATACACATTTCCTCTTCTCATACCAGTGAGAACCACTTTGTTGTTTTGATTATTAATCACAACACAGGTTTCTTTGTTGAAGGTTACTGAGTTGCCTTTATCACAAAGCTGGCTGATACTCAACAGATTGTGTTTGAGACCATCCACTAAGGCAACCTCTTCAATGATGACATTGTCCTTTTGAAATCAAGCCATATCCCACAGTATAACCTTTGCTGTCATCTCCAAAAGTGATACTTGGGCCAGCTCTCTCTTCAAACTCTGTGAGCAGGGTAGAATCACCAGTCATGTGTCTTGAACAACCACTATCCAAGTACCAAAGATTCCTTCTGTTTCCCTGCACACATCAAAATCAAATCAAGTTGATTTTGGTCCCAAGTTTCCTTGGGTCCTGCCTTGTTAGCTTTCTTCTTCTGTTACTTAGGTTTTAACTCATTTGACTTAGGAATTTCAGATTCTTCCTTAGTCATTTAGGTTGGGCCTTTGAAACCACTAGATGCTACAGAATTATTATGCATGTTATGGCTAACAGGAAATGGCATGCTTGGTGCAAACATGTTATTCCAGTAAGGCATGCTAAATGGCATTTGAGGCATATTGTATGCAGCATAATATGGATTAGGTGCAAATGGCATATTAGCAAACTGTGCATTCATGTTCTGTGTAGGCATAACATTAACAGGCATAGGAGGCATGGACATTCATGTTAGAGAATTGAGGCTGAACAGACATGGGAGTAGGCATGGCAGATTTGCAATTAATAGACAAATGATTTACACTACCACATTTGACACAGATTTTTCTAGGAGCATATTTGTCAGGTGTGTTGTAACACCCCCAAATCCGGGGTCGGGGATCCGGGTTGTCACGAGTTCCATTTCCCTTAATAACAACCAATCTTAATAATTACTCAACTACTCTGTACTGTGACCCCACAATAAACACACACACCACACGTTATAGTCTCAGAGATGAACATCCAAAAATAACCACAAGTCATTTTATTCCACAATTATCTGTCCATACACCTTAAAAGGTTTTCTGAATAAATTTACATTTCTTTGCCATTATTACAATTCATAAATATACATAAATCTGGTACATCAAAGTTGAAAGCCTAGCCTATTGGTAGTTCCTACCTCGGCTATGGCGGCATCAATGCTTCTAGAAACTGCGGAACGTCTCCTAATCGCTTGCGAATCGGGAGCTTG